>NW_019719870.1:0-2674 GCF_002891405.2 Cryptotermes secundus
CTGCACTCACTCCCTGAACTGAAACAGGTTGGTCGAGTCATGTAGCCATCTACTGGACCCACAGAGAATGCAGCTTGCAACACCTATTCTATTGAGAAAAGCAGTCTTCTGGGATTTGGCACCGTGTATATGTGGTGTTAACCGACGTTTCGGAGGAACGTATCGCCTCCATCTTCAGGGTAGAAGAAAAANCCCTGAACTGAAACAGGTTGGTCGAGTCATGTAGTCATCGACTGGACCCACAGAGAATGCAGCTTGCAACACCTATTCTATTGTTGTGTGATGTTGCTGCATGCAAGCTTACCCAGTCACTCCACAGCAACAGCTGTATGCATCACATATCATGACACCTCTGTTGTGTGTGGTCATTACCAAGCAACGGCTGTTTCTTTGCCTCCGCAGTTCTTGCGTTCAGTTATGAGTAGACATACTTATTACCGTAATGACATTGTGCTAACATATGACTTATCAAAGATGATGGGAGAAGTTATTTCATTTTTCTCTCCTTCATCTCTTTTATATCTTTATCTCCTTTCCCACCCTCCTTCCATATTGCTTTCTCATCCTTTGTCTGTCCTATCTTTGTTCCTGTCCCTAGCAATTCTTTTGTACCTTTATTCCATTTGTACCTTTATTACCTTCCCTCTTTTTTTTCGTGTCCATTCCCATCCCTTTTATTTGCCCATGTAATTACATTTTATTTTTCTCAGTTATGTGGTGTCAGCAAGGTAGGTCGTGAAATTAGCTTTGAGCAGTACACGACAATATTCCAGGCAGAAGTATATGCCATTAAGGCGTGTATTATTGAGAACTTAAGTAGGAACTACAGAAATAGGAACATCTACATTCTATCTGACAGCCAGGCTGTATTTAAAGCGCTTGACAAACACCAGATCAACTCAAAATTGGTCTGGGATTGCCACCAGACCCTCATGGAACTGGCCAAACATAACAGAGTACAACTGATATGGGTGCTGGGGCATGAGGGTATTGCTGGAAATGAAACAGCAGATCAATTGGCTTAGATTAGAGTAGGACCTGAACCAGCCTGTGGCATCTCAATAGGAGTTGCCTGACAGGCAGTCAGGGACTGGACAAATATGAAGCACAAGAAATACTGGGGATCCGTGACTGGACTCAGGCAAGCAAAGGGACTCATATGAGGACCCTCTGCTGAAAGAGCGAAGGAGCTGTTGAAGTTAAACAGGAACCAGCTACGATGGGTGGTGGGGCTACTTACAGGACATTGTCACCTTAAAGGACACCTCATCAAACTGGGACTAAGTGATAATCCCACTTGTGAGAGGTGTCAAGAAGAAAATGAAACAGCCACACACATCCTGTGCAAATGTGGGGCCTTAGCTTATTTAAGATTGCATCACTTGGGTCAGTACTTTATGGAACTCAGTGACTATTTCAATGCCCCCACATACAAAATCCTATACTTCATTCGAAGCACAGGATTGCTGAGGGGATAATCAAAAGGAGAAGTACAATAGATCACTGTAGGTCACGGTGCAAGGGCCAAGAAGGCCCACCCCTTATACATTCATTCACTCATTCATAGATCGTGAAATATCATTCAGATGGTGCATTCAAAATTCTGTTTTGTTTTTCTTCTCACACTGTCTCTTATAATCTGTCACAATTCCCAACACACCCATTGGGATGAGAATCTTCCCTCATTGTCCATAGCCTTCAACACTGCATGGCATGAGTTAATGGGGGTGACTCTGGCCTCCCTGTCATTCCTGGGGAGAGAGAGAGATGGACCATCCCCTGGGGCTTAACTGGGAATTACATGAGCTTGAACTAGAAAAGTATTATAAGAATATTAATAAATTTTGGGAGGTGGCATTGTCTGATCTGAAAAGGCTCGCACCAGGGTGGCTGCCAGGCACAGTGCTGGGAGAGGACGGAGAGAGTTTCGAGTCAGTGAGAAGCTCCTCCCCTCTTTACTCTACTGAACTTCTGGGAGGGGGATCACTGCAGTTGTCCCTGATTCGCCTGTGTTTCCAATGTCCCCCGGGTAGACTGCGGTGTCTAGGCATCGACCATTACTCAATGATAGTCGGTATCCCCAAAGTAACCAAATATTTAATAACAATAAATGATAACAATCAACAGATCAGTAAATGTGACCCAATAATTATGACACAACAAGAATATAATACAGTTACACATGTTGAGCTTATACAAACAATAAATAATAATATCACAAACTCAGATCATCTTATAGTTAGGAATCTGAATTCCTGGCCAGCTCAGTCAGTCCTGCCAAAAGGAAAACAGAAACTCAGAAAGGTAATATACGTCCCCACTTGAAGACGCTGCCCTGTGGTTACCTACCAACAGACCCACAAAATGGGGCAATGGAAAACCTACCCCCAACAAAACTACCTCAGCAAGCAAACACTAGACATATAAAGTTAACAGTCAAATCAGCCAAATTGGGCAACTCAAAACCTCAGCCAGATAATAAATAACAAACTCCAGAAAATTCTATTTGCAACGCTTCAGACCTACGTCCCAAATCCGTGAGTCCCTCACCCTCAACAGCTGGTATGAGAAGAAGAGACCAAGCAGAATTATGAATGCACCATATGAATGGAATTTCACCACCTACCTCGCTGATTGCTGGTAACCCACTGAGGAGTGTCCTTGCTCCATGTAC
>NW_019719871.1:0-492 GCF_002891405.2 Cryptotermes secundus
GGGTGGGACTAAGTCCCTTGTACTGTGGCCACTTCTGGTCTATTGCACCGGTCCAAGATGATAGGTGAGGGTTATTGTGAAGCAATTGGCGGAATAAAGATTGGAAGGGGAAACAGAAGTACTCGGAGAAAACCTGCCCCAGCGCCACTTGTACTGCGGCCACTTCTGGCCTGTTGTACCGGTCCCAGATGATAGGTGAGGGTGATTGTGAAGCAATTGGCGGAATAAAGATTGGCAGGGGAAACA
This sequence comes from Cryptotermes secundus, assembly GCF_002891405.2. Lineage (NCBI taxonomy): Eukaryota > Metazoa > Arthropoda > Insecta > Blattodea > Kalotermitidae > Cryptotermes > Cryptotermes secundus. The sequence continues at coordinate 247 of NW_019719871.1, forward strand.
GAAGTACTCGGAGAAAACCTGCCCCACCGCCACTTTGTCCACCACAAATCGCACTTGACCANCAAGATCGAACCCGGGCCGCCACGGTTGGAAGCCAGCGACTAACCGCTTGAGCTATGGCGCGGCCCTTCTGTTAGGGTTAGCGGTAGCGTAGTTGGTTGAGGCACTGTGGTACAAGACGGAAGGTCGAAGGTTCGAGTCCCGATGTGGTGGATATTTTCAATTTACCTAATCCTTCCAGCCGCA
>NW_019719872.1:0-707 GCF_002891405.2 Cryptotermes secundus
CGCGAAATTGCATTCAGTTGCTTGAATTATGTTGACATGATGTCTTAGTTTTCATTGCTTGCCTATCTGATAATAAATCTCCAAAAAACGATCATCAAGGAGGGACCAAATCAGAAATACTAAAATCAAGGAAGAACTGAACATTTTCAATCCAATTAATATAGTTCTAAACTCCAGAACTCGGTGGCAATAACGTTCTGCGAATGGAAGACAGTCGAATTGCGAAGAAAGTTTTGGCATGCAGCATAATAAGGCGACGTAATGTAGGAGGCTTACAGTTAAGATAGAGAGACCAACATGCTCTTCATGAGGTCGGAACAGGCCAAGCATGGTCATGAAGATGATGATGATGATAATGATGATGATGATGATGATGATGAGTCTTCAAGCATTTTGTTATTACATACATATATTTTCTTACATGTAACGAGATTTCAGAAATCTGCTTCTGAGGTATAGTATTTTGGCTTGTGGGTATTATCACAACTTCATTCTCGCTTGTTCTTTAGTCACGTGCAACATACAATGCGCATTAATATTTTATCTTGAAAAATATATGAAAAAATGTTTCCGGTATAAACATTTTTACGTCCTGGTATGGCAATGAAATGGCAAGAGATATGATGATCTCAGTAGATGTGTGATCTCCGAGTTCTGTCTCACTGTGACCTTGGGAAGTATCAGATGTTTACACTCACAAACTCTAT
>NW_019719873.1:0-1105 GCF_002891405.2 Cryptotermes secundus
TAGAAATGATTGAAACCAAGGCCTTCTGAATATTGCTTAGAATCCACTTCTTATTCAAAACTGAACGTTTAAGGGCGAACATTAAACTTGCCCTCCATAAAGCACTGATCAAGTCAATAATGACTTACAAGTATGCTTGCCCCGCCTGCGACTTAGCAGCAGACACCTTCCTCTTAAAATTGCAGCTCCTATAAAAATGTTCTGCACACCATTGGAAGTTTTCCAAGGTGCATACTGGTCCACGATTTGCACACGACTTTCAATCTTCTGTATGTATACGATTATGTAACAAAATTGTAGAAGCAGCAAGCATAAGCCATACAAAACCGTGATAATGGGCATATTCACAGCACAAAACAAGGCGAAGCCAAACAGAGAAAACTAGTACCTTAAACTTGGCAACGGTCAAGCTTACGACCATTCAATTGACTAAGCTGCCGTTGTAGGATAAGGTGAGTAAGACACGCATGATCTGATTTGCAAAGCCCGTACTGACAGAGAACTTGTACCTTAGTTAGTTAGTTAGTTAGTTATTTAGAAAGGGTGGATTTCCCCATGCACCGCAACCAGTTTGATCTATTGTGCTTCCCTCTATGATATTCTACCAGTCTCTATACCCTACCGATAAATGGTGCGTACCATCAGTCCCGCCGAGCAAGCGAGTTCGGCCACTTGCTTAGCGGTATCTATAATGCTTCCCCCATCTATCAGAGGCCTTAGAGACTATTGTTGGGCGGGAAACGTCCTGGAATTTGGCTCAGTGATCCCCTTTGGGGATATGAGGTTCTTTTACGTGCCGTAAAGTTACGACACTGGGCACACAGCTTAAAGTCCCTCCCGGAGGACTTGTTCCCTGAATTTTTCCGCCCTTAAAAATTCGACGACCTCCGCCGGGTATTTGAACCCGCGTACCACGAGTCATGAGGTGGGAACGTTACCTCTAGACCACGGAGGCCGCTGAACTTGTACATAGTGCAAAAGGAAGAAATTTCAATAACGTGTTATGTGCGGTAGGTACACATGACAAAAGGGCAAGCGTGTTCATAAGAGACAAATCCATCTTCTCATCAGAGAGGATGTTGACCGCAAAGGTTCAGTTAAAAAA
>NW_019719874.1:0-8101 GCF_002891405.2 Cryptotermes secundus
TTCCCAGGTTGCATGCAAAAAAAGTTGCTCATGACTTTCAGTACGTTCTGCATACATTCATACCTGTAATGCCACTGGCATTGCAGGTTCACCCTGTGCTGAAAACAAATGTGTTTTGTTGATATCATGTATATTGAAATTGTGTTTTAATATATGAGAATAGATCAGTGAGAGTTATTTGTGGAAACTGTGACTAGAGATGGAAGCTCTTTATTTTGAATATTCCACCCAATTGTTGCATTTGAGATAATGTGAGTGTGCATTAGTACAAGTGAAGATTATAAAATGTATATAGGAAAAGTTGGAATACATAGTAGCAATGTTGAAATAATAGTTTTCAGTGAAATTTATAAAATATATCAGTGTTTATTTTGTGCCCCAAGGGAGAAATCAGTCAACCACTGACTGTTACAGCTCATCAAATTGTGACTGAAAGATATATGCAGTTATCTCTTATTTCATGGTGAACTAGTCAGGGACATTTATGATCTGTTATAAGCTGAAGTACAGGAGAAACAGATATTTTTGATGAAGTTTATGTTAACAGACAACTTTTTCTTAAAATATTTCATATAGATAGCAGCACTAGTAAATAAATATTGTAAGAAATGGTAAAGTTGTCCCTGTGTTTAATTATTTAAGCACTATGCCATGAATACATACGATACCTCCGGAGATAGGGCCTAGCTCTGTTGATTGGGCCCAACTGAGTAGGCTTTACCTGAAGACAGAGACAGAATTCAATTCCCAAAATGTTGTGTTTTGAAAACTAGAGACAAGAAGATGGATAATATCCAAAAATATATTATTTGTACAAATACATAGCATATGGAAACATAAGGACACACACAAAATAGATTTCTTTATTCATATGAGTTGCATATTCACTACAGCCTGAATGCAGTGTTTCTTGATTTAAAGTTTTCCCATATTTAACATCTAGTGATACCAAGGCAATAATCTCAGTGTTAAATTTCATCACTTTAAGATTTTCTTCAATTTGATGTCCAAATTCAGTGATCCTGCATGGTTCCCAGCATTTTATGGAACCCGAAGGTTCATTACCATGTTCGTAAGAGCCCTTGGTAGATCTTCCTACTGACAGAATTAGTACTGTCTGGAAAAAGTGTGTTCTGCACTCTGTCAGTTAACTCACATTCATGTAAAGCAGCAACCCTGATGATGGCCTGAAACCTAAGATATGTAGGCTTTTTGTAAATAAGGATGCATTCACAATGACTGATGTCTTTTGATGTGTCCTGTATACACAGATCCTGAAGTAAACAAAATGTATCTCATTTGCTGCTATGCCATTATACCAGGATTTTACCTGCTGAGCCAGCAGTTTTACCACAAAACCTGAATTTTAAACTTACTACATTCAAAATGAAAATCGAAGAGGACACACAGGAAACCTTCATTTGAAGAAAGTCAATAGAGAGTCGCTATATATATGGCATCCCTACAAAGTCCAGCCCCAGAATCCACACTCCTGGAAGGGGTAACATCAAGTACAGGTCTGTCATTTCATTTCATTTATTCACCTACCATAAATCCTGTTGAGAATACATTCTCGATGTTAATGCACAATATCACCATGGCAGTTGTAAAGACCAAATGAGAACTCCGAAAATGTATGCCAATGGGGCTAAAGCAGCATCAGTCAATGTTGCTTTCAAAATGGCCATCCTCCTCAGAAAGACTGTGGAAAGAAATAAGCGATTAGAAAGTCCTTTTTTTCATTAACCGGTATGAATAGACATATTACTAAGAGATTATAGTTCCATATATGACTAAGTCACCTAAATAAGCACAATAGACCATTGAAGGTCGGAGTGCTAGGACCAGTTTTATGGCTCGTACTCATACTTGAGTCACATATATGTTTTCTCCCTTTCAAATTTTGTGACTGAAATTTTGGTATATATTTTTTCATCTCTCTATATACGGTGCATGTTCTCATCTCACCCCCTTGATTTTACCACCCTAGTAATATCTGACAAAGAGTACAAATTATGAAGCTCTGAAACATTTAGTTTTCTCCATCCTCTGCCTTAGACTTAATACAGTGGAAGCTGCATTTAATGTACCTTGACTTAAAATTTTCTCTAATTTAACATTCAGTGTTAACAGTTCCTTGTTGGACCAGCCCCTAGTAACAGATGGATATGGAGTGCTGGCAGGAAGAACTGACATGCTTGGAGAAAGTTTTACTACAGTGCCAGTTTGTCCACCACAGATCTACACAGGAATTGAACCCATGTCTCCACAGTGAGAAACTGGTGACTAACCACCTGACCTATGACATGGATAGGATACCTTTTATATAAAGTGGAGCCACCATTTAATAATCTACAATTTAACATTATGTGTCAGTAAATGTTCAACTTTAATAATCCCAAGTCAAACAATCTCAGTGTTAAATATACTCCATTTATGACTTTCCTCGTTTTAGTGTAGAAATCCATTGCTCCTCAGAGAACTCTTAACTGAGTTTAACCGTACTGCAGTATTTAACATTTAACACGCATTCTAATATGCATGTGCACACAAGTCAATAGAGTGCTGAATCCTAGACAGCTTGTTCAGACACCCTCAGTCTGTGTTCTTCCAACAGACTGCAACCAAGTTTCATCCTCATATCAAATGGGCAAAACTTTTTCATGCTTCAGTCTGAGGAGCATGGAAAAACTCTGATCTCTTGTTCTGCTTCAGCCGCGTGTACAAACAACACACAATATCTGATCTCCATCGTGAGAGTCTGCTTTGAGCCAGAATACACGTAAAATATCACAATATCGGGCAGTGCATAAACCAACTTCAATAACTGTAATTAACTTGAGGTAAAGTTGCCTGTGTGCTTAATTAAGCACAACACCATAAAAACATAGGGGAGATTGGAGTTATATCTTCACATATTTTTAACCCAGTCAAGTGGATATGAAGGTGGTGGGTTCTGAAGTCAGTCTGGATTCAGCAGTGCGGAGAAAAGCCTTTCCCTCAGTGAAAATTGAACTCCTATTTTCCGTTTGTCTTGGCTGTATTTCAGCCACTATACTGACTAAGCTACCTCAGCTCTCAATTTTATTCCACTTGTGTATGACTAATGCACAGTTATTGATGATGTAGGCACTTGAATAATGAATTAATTTTAACAAGTTTATGTAAATTTGCAAAGACAAAACAACTCCATCCAGTGTGACTATTGAAGTTTTTACTACTTGAAAACTTAACACCCTTACATGTTTCGGTCCCTATAGACAATCATCAGAGGGACATCAATACTTTTTTGGAAACTACTAACACAATGGGTGTTTTGAGTGTTAAAATACATATACATACAATGTTTGTAATGCACAATATATACAAAATCCAACTTTTCCACAACTACAGAAGTTTTCTTTGTATTTTAAAGTTTTTAAAACTTTGTTATTTAAGTTAAAATTTATAAAACCAAGTAGGTTCGTGTCCCTTCTCCTATCGTCTTTCTTGATGGGGGCTGAACTTGTGCTGCTTGTCTATCTTGAGAAGGAGATTCTTGGTATGTCCTGTGTTTGTTTGTTTGTTTGTGGTGTGCTGTGTTGCTTTTACTGCATTTTAAGATAAGGAGATAGATATCAGGGTGTCCACAGGAGTTGGGATGACGTTTTCAATGCCGCATATTGAAAATATATCTTTTACTATATTAGTGAGACTACTGGGAGAGGTAGGTGATGGTAGCAGGATAATATTAAAATGAATCTCAATAAACGGAGTATTTAGTTTGAAGATGTGGAATGGACTGAACTTATTCAGAAGAGATGCTGGTAACAGAATCGTGTGAAAGTGGACATGAAAATGCAGAGTCTATAAAAGATTCCAAATTTATTGGCCACTCGGGGAGTTTCCCATGAAGACTCTGCTTGATGCAGTTAGTTCATCAGTTGAACCAACCATTACTGAGTCAGTGGGAACTGCTGTTTTTGTCTCCCATGAACTTGGCTGGTATATTTCTAAAGTCACTCTCTATGCACTGAACAATCAGGTTTCGATTTCCAGTCAGAATCTACTTGTTACCATGTCCAATCCTGCCCTTCAATCCCTCCCAGTTTCCTTTTCATTGTATACTGGAGGCCGCTTCCCTGGACTCAGTGTGTTATGCTAGTCACAGAGAGGGTGTGGAGCGTCACCTCCACTCTGGTAACAGCCTTGGGATACGGTGTTGAGACATTTTCTTTTTGTCCTGATGTGTGTGTGGGCTGCTTCACTTCTGTGCCTTTCAAAGCATCGTTTTTATGACCATAACTGTAAGAAGAAGGTTATTTTTTGTGCCTGCCCATGGCTTAAAGATGACAGTGATATCCAACAGATTAAAGTGACTGATGTTGATGATAGTTCTGGAAGCCATGAGACAAAATTGTGCAACATACCGCATGAGGCACTGAGGCATGCAGCATGCAGCACGTTGCAAGTTGCCTCTGTGTTTGCCTTAAGATGCTCACAGTATCACTTCCTACACAATGGGTTCACATTAATTTTGATGTTCTTGTGGATCTTAATATTACTATTATTATCTTGTAGAATGTGATACCAAGTAGTTTGATAGAGGAGCATCAGGTTTAGGAGGAATTTTCTCTCTCCACGGTACCCTGAAGACCGTATTTGTGACTGAGATCTCGTGTTCGATTCCAGCTCAACATATTATTTATCTATTTTTCTGTAATTTTTATGGTGACACAAACCTTACAATGATCTGAGTATTGATAACGTCTACAATGGAGGCATGGGGAGAGGATAAAATCAGGCTACAGTTCCAAGATAAATTACAAGTTTGTGGCATACTGCATCCCCCAGAAATCAGCGATGTCAACCCCACAAATCCGATGCATCAGTCCATAAGATTACGTAAACAGAGCTGTAGATAAAGGCGGAGAAGTATGGATTAGGAGATTAATACACGGGAAGCACACTATAAGTCCCTCCTACCTTGATGCTAGCATCGCCTTCTTCTGTTGCGCTCCGCTTTCAGGGAAGATGTTCTACAGTATCGATGTCAGGTCTTGTGCGGTGCCATGAATTCCTTGTTTGGAAATATTAAACAGCGGTATATGTACAACTTTTTGGAAGACTTGATCATCTATTCATCCATCTTAGAGGAGCACCTGAAATATCTTGAGAAATATTCAGACGACTAGAAATGCCAGGCTTCACATTGAACCATGAAAAGGTCAGACTTGTCTGAATACGAGTAAGACATTACATTTTGGAAAATTTCCGCCTCGTAAGAATTTGAAGGCTGTGAGACATTTTCCTCGATATGGCTGGGTTTTACGGCCGTTTTGTTGAAAAATATTCTCAACTAGTGAAGTCGCTTTGTGCATTAAAGCAAAATGGTACAAAGTTCATCTTAACCGTGATTCTGCGGGATTCTGAAGAGGGTGTATAACTATTTAAATTATTGGGTTTTTGGGCTTTGTCCATCGTCCGCTATTCTGAAAACAAAATACTGAAAACACAAAGTTTCGAAAACTTGATTTCTTCCATCCTCAGGTGAAGAGGTTGGGACACCTAATCTGTTGAGTCCTTGAGAGGTCAGCTCTTTCAAACTGACACAAAAGAGTAGCTGTCTCCCATCCCTTCACCTGAGGATGGAATCAGATCCAGTCCCTGAAAGTTGTGTTCCTTAGATTACCGGACGATGGACGGAGTCCAAAGAACCAGTAACTTCGTTTAAGGTCTTTCATTCTGGTCCGTCACACTAACCAATTAACAATCAAATTCCTTCCGTCAAATGTGACACTTTTTTAAGTCGAGGTGGAAAACTTAAAAAAGTGTCACATTTGACGGAAGGAATTTGATTGTTAACCAGTAACTTCGCCTCAAGAGGCGTTGTTAGAAAGGCTGAAAGTCGCCTGAATTCACGGAAGAATCTGTGTTATTCTGTAATGCCAGTGAGGTGATGATTTCATCTGTTCTGCATCAGAGGTGAAGCTGTAGCCCCGACTGCTTATAGCAGTGACTTGTCTCCTGCCGAGATTGTACTCACTTTAAAGTATTTGGGGAGGGAGGGCTTAAAAATATGGTAGGATAGCTGAACGCTACAATCGCATGAGGAAGTTGAAGCATTCAATTTTGGTGACTTGTAGTGGCTAGGCTGTATCCCGTTAGTGAAGTGGTCAGGCCTCTAGTTACTGCCACCCTTTTGTCTGATATGGCAGTCCAGTTGGCCAACACTGAAATTTGAGTCGTTTATAGAAATGCTGATATTTCACAGATTAAGAGATATTTTTCAGCTGATGATTAAAGGGAAGTTGATTCGTACTGTACTGTTGATGTATATGATTTCTCTTGTTTGCTGTATTCTTTTTCTTCCTTAGTTCTCTGTTTCTCGGTTTTATTTTTGTGTCAAAAATCATACTTGTTCCTGCTCATCCTGTATGTTCACATGGACTCATTACATTACGCACTTGATATATCATCTGGACCTCTCTCTACGTCTTGTCGCCTCCTATCTCCTCTCTCTTGTCCTCGTAATCTTGAAACGTAGAAATATCCTACTTGTTAGAGGTGAGTGATAACACTGGTCCGTTCGTGTCGATACTGTGACATATTCGGGGTTTGCGTGACGAATAATAATGGGGTCTCGATTAGATGATTGGGCTTAACAGTTCACAGTCAATGGCTGCCTAAGCTTCGCTCCATTCCTTACTGGACTACGAGCATGACAAATGACGAACGAAAAATCCCTTCCCGAATGAATTCTGCCTAGCGTTCGCGCGTATTCTCCCTTTATAACTTCGTGAGGACCGGATAGAGATCACCATTTCCAACAGTTCACGTTACTGCAGGAACCATATGTTAATTCCGTAGCAACGGTCTAGTTTCACAATTCTGGCTTTCAGGCGGTGTTTACTGAACCATTGTCCAGCAAATGGTCATATTCGTCACAATACATTAGATTATCGGTTTTCTTTGGCTCAGACAGCCTGCTTCCTTCTGTTTAGCCATCTGTTGCCCTTCTGATGTTTAGCCACCCCCATTGCGATGAAGCGACTTGGGGTGACATGTATTGACCAATCGTGGTGTTTGCCCTATGCCTTGATCCCAAGAATGTTCCCGGGCCACCGTCTTGGTCCCTTACCCTTCTGACAGCGCGGTGGACACGCCGAAGTTCAGTTCCCGAATCTTTCTATTTTGTGCGTGTGCGCGTGCGTGTTCAAAGCAACTTTAATTGGTAGTCCTATTATAATTTACTTATCTTAACTCAAGTTGATCTAGTGTATGTAGTTTGCTTGTGAATTGCATTTTGTAATTTATACATTAGTTTGCTCTCCAAATTATTCGGTACCAGTAACCATTTTGACTGTTTCTTTTAATGGGACCATGCTGTTTAATGTTCATGGCTATATGAAGTTGGATCACTTACTTGGCTGAAGAAACAGACGCTCACCATCACCAACCATTGCCCTCTCCTTGTCATCGCTCTCTCGGCGATAGCCTCTGGCTGTACTCTCTGTCACATAATAATATTCAAAAGTCAAAAGGCAAAAAGGTTTTTTTAATTGATTCCTCTAGGGTTTATATACCCTCTTTTTGCTGATTCTTCGTGTTCCGGGTATATTGGCCCGCCCATTCTGACGTGATTTTGGGTCGGTGTGGCCCACTCATTGGCAGCCTATCGAGAAGGGGTTGACTCTTTCGGGTCTACCGCCTTCTCCGACTCAGCGTTTTCCTTTGCCATAGAGTTTATGACCTACTTCATATAGCTTCTTCCTCGGTGTCAGCGTTGTTACGCTGTCGCCTAACATTCTGATTACTCAGGTATTGCCTGTTACACTTCTTTGTAAACCCAAGCTTCCTGGTACGTTTCATCATTTCTGTTTCTCAATCTTACAGTCTAGCTACTATTATTCCAATTTTACAAAAAAAAACATATCTACATGTACGTGACCTTTGCGCCATTACATAGTCAAAAGATCGAAAATCTGAAGAGTGAAAGAAAGATGTGAAACTTGCCAGCAGAGAACCAAATGATTTTGTTGCTTCCAGTTGGTTTATGGCACGAAATAATGCTAACATACAGTGTGCGCCAAATTACAGTACTGAAACTCGCTCATCTCGA
>NW_019719875.1:0-338 GCF_002891405.2 Cryptotermes secundus
GACTGGATTCATATGGCTCAAGAGAAGGACTTGTGACGGGTTTTTACAAACATGTCAATAAACTTCCAGATTCTATACAATGTTGGGAAGATCTTCAGTGGCCAAGCAACTGGTGGCTTCTCAAGGACTCACTCAGCTCCATGAAGTTATTTATTGTATCTAAAATCTAAAGTCAAGGAGGATGAGATGGGAAGTTCATATAGCAGGCACAGGGGAGAAGAGCAATGCATATAGGATTTGTTGAGAAGGCCAGAAAAGGCTCACTACTGTGTTCAACATGGCTTCATATTCTGTAGCAAACAGACTCAGTACAAACACTCCCAAATTATTTCTTTAAA
>NW_019719875.1:513-768 GCF_002891405.2 Cryptotermes secundus
TGGATTATGAAAACAAACAGAAGCGGGTCACTAAATATTTAGTTTCTTTGACAAAGAGAAGTGATATATGAAAATAAAACTCTTGTCTGTGCACACAAGCATGAGACACAATACTTTCTCTCACAGCAAGAAATGTTTCTTCAGCTCCATACAGTACAATTCTTGCCACTCTTGTTGCAAGAGAGTGCAGAATATTTTGTAACATTCATCATATGAAAAACATCTTATGGGATTCATTGGAATTAGCTCACAAGA
>NW_019719876.1:0-426 GCF_002891405.2 Cryptotermes secundus
AATTTGATTGAATGGAAATATTATTAAAAATGATAAATTTTTATAGTAATTAACATAAATTAAAAGGAATTCCTTAATTAGTTTGGACCATTTTATGTACTGATAGAAACTATTTATCTTAACTTGAAGAAGTCAAGAAATTTTTGATAAAATTATATAGATCTTGTTGAAAATATTCGAAATTCAATAAAAATTTTCTAATTAATTTCGAATCATTGAAAATTTCTTTAAATTAACTGAAATTTGGTAAATCGTCACAGAAACGGTTAGAGATCCTAAATCTAGAGTGACAACTTTTGACCAAAAAATTAACATTATTTATATTAATTGAAATCGTGAAAAAAATTAATTCAAAATTATATAATTAGTTTGATGAAGAACAAAATTGGTTTAGAATTCCTTAAATTATCACGAAATAACTAAAAT
>NW_019719877.1:0-527 GCF_002891405.2 Cryptotermes secundus
TGATTTTCTTACTTTCGACAAAAAAATACTACCTAATTCATGATTTTCATTCCACTTTCCACAGAAAGACGTACATTCGCATGCTAGTTCGTTGCCACCTTCGTCCCATCTCAACTGATGTAAAAGTAGAAAGTAAAGTAAAGCTATCCCTGTACGAGGCCATGAAGGCCCATTGGGTTGTGAGACGTTGAGAGTCCCACATTATCTAGACAATCGGCTCAAAGATGGTGGTAAGGTTGTCAGCCTTACGCGCCGACCGCGCTTTACTCCTCAGGAAATTTATTTTAAATAATTCCTGGTACTCATTTCTCTTGAATTCTGAGTAAACCCCAGGGTCTACTGCGGCTGGAAGAATTAGATCAGTTGAAAAAAAAAATNAAAAAATCAGTGATCTCTTCCGGATTTGAACCCGCGACCTTCCGGTTTGTAATATAGCTCGTCAACCATTACGCTACCACTCGCTACCTTACAGTCATCTACTATAACTGAACTTAACATATATTTTGAGATTTCTTCCGCCACTGGCC
>NW_019719878.1:0-491 GCF_002891405.2 Cryptotermes secundus
ACATATATTGTTTATTTTACTTTGTAAAGAACGCTTAATCTGTATATCAACCATTACGTTACACTGTGCTGCCTGTCGTTAAGTGCACAAATAACGACAGCCAGAGAGCATATTACTTTTTAAAATTGCAGGAGAAAATGTTTTCTTCGTGTTGATTCTGTTCGCGAATTCTTACACCGTGTGGTTGTGGCAGATATTGACACCGTTTCGGAGCCACATGGTGCTTCCATCTTCAGGATTAAAGAATGTAGGTTGCTTAGTTTATCATTATGTTTTTGAAAAGAAACACGGGAAGGATGGCAGTGTGGAGATTGGGGACTCGTCTGGGTCTAACGGGGAGTAGAGTGGGGGATGAGGCACTAATCCCCACTCTACCCCGTTCCTAAGAATGCTATATCTACACACCGAATATACAGAACAAATCACCAACGTACACACTCCGGCCCTGAAGATGAAGGAAGCATGTATTGCTAGTGGGGTGGGACTAAGTC
>NW_019719879.1:0-796 GCF_002891405.2 Cryptotermes secundus
ATCAGCGTGCTTCACGCTTCCCTCGCATCACACGCTGTGAGCGCGAGCGCCGCCTTCGCCTCAACATGAGCCCGGCCGTAGTGTATCGAGTAGAGCAAATTGAGAAAATGGCAACGAAACTCGCTGATAGACTGAGAAACTCAATTTCTAGGCAACAGAGCATGCGAGTCTTCTAACGAGTGAGTTTCCGCGTGAATATATTGAAATTACAGTAGCTGTTCTGTAACGCGTTTCAGTGATTCATAACTCAATTTCCAGGCAACGCAGCGTGCCGGTTTTCTAAGGATTGGGTTTCCGCGTGGATTCCTAGAAGTCAGCTGCTCTGTAAAGCGTTTCAATGAATCATTTGTTTGTAGATGTCTTTCGTAGGTAATCATCCACTGCTGATAATCCGACAGGCCCTGTAGATCTGTAGAGGACGGGTGATAGTTTCAATCTTCGTGGTTTCGTTGTGGTTGCCAGTTTCCTCGGTGTGCCCTCGCTCTAATTACAAATTATTCTAATGTCACAGAATTTATACACTAAATAGTAGGATATTCCACGGGTATCATGCGTCATGTCACGGCACTGTTGCTTGAACTACTGTTGTCAATGATCCTGCTGGTAGACAAAGTTATCTGAGTAGGACTTCAAACCCTGAGATTCCTTGCCATGGCCCCTACTACATGGAAGATTAACGTTAAAAGGGTGCAGGCAGGACATAGATAGAAAAGGCCAGTGCGGCCATAATGTAGGCGGCCGCATATACTGGATTTAAGCCGTGTCCTAATATATACTCGCAAGAAGAAGGCTCGCC
>NW_019719880.1:0-443 GCF_002891405.2 Cryptotermes secundus
ATCTGGCAATCTAGAAACGCAAAGCAGACAAGCTAGCAAGGCAAAGCTGGCAAGCTTGCAACTCAAAACGTGCAAGATAGCAACGCAAATATAGCAAGCTAGCAACGCAAAACTAGAAAGATAGCAACGCAAAGCTATCAAGCAAGCAAAGCAAGTCGAGCAATCTAGCAAGCTAGCAACGCAAAACTAGAAAGATAGCAACGCAAAGCTATCAAGCAAGCAAAGCAAGTCGAGCAATCTAGCAAGCTAGCAACGCAAAACTAGAAAGATAGCAACGCAAAGCTATCAAGCAAGCAAAGCAAGTCGAGCAATCTAGCAAGCTAGCAACGCAAAACTAGAAAGATAGCAACGCAAAGCTAGCAAGCTAACAAAGCAAAGCTAGCAAGATAGCAACGTAGAGATAGCAAGCTAGCAACGGAAAGCTAGCAAGGTAGCAACGCAAA
>NW_019719881.1:0-455 GCF_002891405.2 Cryptotermes secundus
ATGTAAATAGAGGCAATACAGCCCTATCGCTGATTTATACACTTTCCAGTTCACCGTTCTACACGTACTAGGATTCTCCTTCTTCATTAGCAGTCTCCTAGCAACGGATCTCAACACAGAAACTATCACTTCAAATCATTACAAATATTACATATAAAATCTTCCAATCACACTTTACATCCTCACAGGCCGAACTCCAGTATTCTTCTGTAATTCTGGCTCCAATTCGCGTGCTTCTCTCGTAACTCGTAACTAACTCAGAGAACTCACTCCAAGAACCGTCACTTAAACACTGAAACACAAACACTATCACAAACTGAAATAAAGTTCTCAAAGTAAAAGTCGAAGTCAAAATCACATTGCGACTGACGGTCAGTCAGTCTGTCTGTGTTGGTATCGAGCCCCGGCTAGGGCTCATGACCAGATGTTTCTTTTTAGATGAAAGTTACTGTCCT
>NW_019719882.1:0-141 GCF_002891405.2 Cryptotermes secundus
ATGTTTCATGCGTCTGCACATTGTACACGAAACTTAACTGCAGCACATTCAAAGTCTTCTGTGTCTTCGCTGTTCCTTGCTTGGAGGTTCTTCCGCTTCTGTGCTCAGATCCTCGCTGCATAGCAGCTAGCTTGCAATTAA
>NW_019719882.1:260-513 GCF_002891405.2 Cryptotermes secundus
ACCCCCGGGAAAAGAGCTCCTGGTACCCATTGGATAGGAGGTTGCGTGGACCCCAGAGCCGGCCTGGACAGTTAGGAGAAGAGATATTTCTTGACCCTACAGGGACTCGAACTCTAAGCCCTCAGTCATCCAGTCGATAGCCAGTCGCTATACAGACTACGCCCTCTCGGCTCACCAAACTGATACTAAAATTGGATACTTTATCTCAAGTTTTGAATGTTCTCAGACACTGCCCGCTCCTCCTTCTGGTAAA
>NW_019719883.1:0-411 GCF_002891405.2 Cryptotermes secundus
CAACAAATGTCTGAACCTCTGAATCATGAAGTCAAGGATCAGTTACAAGCTATTGAGACATGGGAGGTTTCACTCATTATCTGACACAACACTTCAAGTCATGAGGCACTGTCTTCAATACTCTTGGCTTCTGAAATCAATATAGAATTGCTCCCGACTGTGAGTACCTTTCAATACAGGATCAGATACGTATAAAGTTCAACGTGAAATTTCACAAAACGTTGGTTAACACCACATATACACGGTGCCAAATCCCAGAAGACTTCACAAAATTGATTTGTGAGAAAAATCAACAATTCAACTGCTCCCCTTAGAAGCAACACAGACATTTAGAAATTCATTCCCTCTTCTTGTGACGCAGATATTGGGCAATTCAGCAGACAACTTACAGATAACAAGAAGCTTGGTTAA
>NW_019719884.1:0-955 GCF_002891405.2 Cryptotermes secundus
CATAAAAATTATGAAGTTCCTAGTGCAGTTTTCTCCATTTTCCTGGCACAAGCCTAACTGACATGCCAGGTGATGAAATGTCTCCACCCTTCTAGTGGCAAATATTCTCCTTAATTTTTTGTTCTCAGACACCTTCTGTGTTCTTCCCTTAATATGAGAGACCACATTTCATGTCCATATACAACTACAGGTAAAATTACAATTTTATGTATTTTACTTAACTATGCAAATTAGTTATTTTTCCTTTTGGTCAGTGAAATAGTTATTAAATTGTGTACCACCACTAAGGCATATTACCATCTTGTTACCACTTACTGTTGACAGGTTTTGCACAATATGTGTCAGAGTTTTTGTTGATACATAATGTCTGCCCTGACAGGATGGATGTGTGTTGCCTCTTTTTCTGTCCAGGATGATAGCATGCCAAGTTTCAGCCAATCATTTATTTGTGCTTTAAGTGCAGAATTGTATTCAACATGCTAAGGACATATTTAGAACAGTATTTAAAGTATGAATACTTGGAAACGGATGCTGTATATGAATTTTCCACAGAGTTAATTTTGTCATTCAACAAACCAGCAACTGTCTGACAGTAACAAAAATTTTGTCTTGGACCCAGATGGGGTTTGACACCAAGACAGACTGGCTGACTGTCAGTTGTAACATAACTTTGACTTTGACTTGAGAGCCAGTGATAGAGAATGATAGCCAGTGAATGGACAGTCATGGCTAGAAGTTAGTCACCATTGTGAGTTAGTTGTGAGGAAGTCACCAGCTGGTAAAGACATAAACAGAGGATATTGTTGGGATCCATTACCAGTTAACAGCTAGTGAAGACAAACTGAAAATACTTAGTGTGTGTTGTAGTGAGAAGTCAAGTGCATGAATTAGTGAGAGCATTATAATTACACTCAAGCACTCACTAGTTAGCCTGTGGGGGTTTTGACTGTTTTGT
>NW_019719885.1:0-630 GCF_002891405.2 Cryptotermes secundus
CCTGCCTACTTCATATATAAACTAGCGCTTTTCACTTCCCAATCAGTGCAGCTACTGCTCTCTGTATTCGCAACGCAATTCAACTGCCCTCAAGATGGAGGCGATATGTTCCTCCGAAACGTCGGTTAAAACCAAGGTTATACGGCGCCAGATCCCAGAAGACGACTTTCTTCATAGTCATCGCCGTGAAAACCTCAAAACTTACATAATCAAACGCCCATCACAGTGGCCGCGCGGTCTAGGGCCATGAACTATTTTCGCTCGCTCGAACACTGAGATCATAGGTTGGAATCCCACTCAATGCATGGATGACAGTGTACGTTTATTTTGCCTTGTGTAGGTAGCGGCCTTGCGATGGGCCGATCCCCCATCCAAGGAGTCCCACCGACTGTCTTTGGATTAAGAAACTGAAGTCAAACAAAAGCATTTCATGGATGCCCTATGCTCCAAAGTGGGAGCAACAAGAAAGCGGGGGATATAACAGAATAGTCAGAGAATGAAAATGCATAGGTCCTTGTCTAAAACATTTACAAAAATTGCTATTAAAATGAATTAACAAATGATCTCGAACACCCAGGTTGGTCAACACTGTTCAGGGTAACATTCAGGTACGAAACATACTGTCTTCGG
>NW_019719886.1:0-423 GCF_002891405.2 Cryptotermes secundus
AAACACTGCGTTCAATGGGAGTGAGCACACATCACGATAGTTGTTCCAACAGTCGGCGAGCAGTTGGGCGCTACCTCAACTGCCCGCCGATCCAACTGTTGGTGATAACGCCGGTGTACATGAGCTGCTATGGGAGTGCGCACACGTGCAACTTGAAATCGGGCACGATTTGACCCTGCATGCGGTAGCGTAGTTGGTTGAGGCACTATGCTACAAGGCGGAAGGTCGCGGGATCGAATCCCGATGAGGTCATTGGATTTTTTTCAATTTACCCAATCCTTCCAGCCTCACTATGGCCCTGTGGTCGACTCAGCCTCTAACAGAAATGAGTACCAGGAATATTCTTGGTATGTTCTTGGCGGTAANGCCGGCACACAAGGCTGACAACCTTACCGCCGTCTATGAGCAGGTTGTCTAGAGAAA
>NW_019719887.1:0-476 GCF_002891405.2 Cryptotermes secundus
TCACCTGTGACAATTCGGGCTATCATATCGTGTCCTTCATAGTGGTAGCGATGGTAGTGATTGAGATGCTTTAATGCCACACCCAGTCTTCGCATTTTGTGTTGTGGGGTCAGCATGCGCGGAACCCGTCGTGCAGAGACTTTGTTAAAACCTAACCTGTCATGCATTTTGAGGTAGGCCGTGCCGTGTGAATACGCCTGGTTCCGACAGCAGCCCAAAGAATTTTATGCTGCTGGTTTTCAGGGGTTTGTGAAACTTATTAACTTACCCTCGTACAATTGATCATTACGTTACAACCGTTGTTTTATTGTCTGTTTTCTTATCTGGTTTATTTGATTTGATTTTACTTAGTGAATCTTTCGTGTATTTAGGCAAAGTACCAACATTTTCCGCTCCCTGTCTTATATCTCTATAATGTGCGCCACATACGGACGCATGTCTGGTGCGTTAGCAATAAAGTTGCAAAGAACGCACCC
>NW_019719888.1:0-863 GCF_002891405.2 Cryptotermes secundus
ACGGAGGGCTTGCAGTCACCCTGCTGCCGACACAAGGAAGACAGCCGGTACTGGCGCAAGCAAGGTCCCTGTGGCATTCGCTTCCCCGGAATTCCTGAATTGCCCCCTGCCTTTGAGTTACGGCCTTTCTGAGGGACCCCGAGTACGTCACAATTTACCGCACATTCTGCTTGCCTGCTCATCTGTATGACAGCCATAATTGTACGCGATTGTCTCTCCGAGTGCAGGAATCGACATGCCACGTCACATTTTTATTTTATATGCCGTTTCTGAGCTGTGTTGATAGCGGTTTCTTTCACATTATCATGCCCTTCTGTACCTTGTAGCCGCAGATGCCTGTGAACTCTGTTGAGTGTGAAAGGTTCTAAACAGAACTTTGTTAACATGCGTGAGAAACAGCGATACATGGGTATATGTCTGTAATATATATATAGAGGAGATAAGACATAGAAAGGCACAGGAAACGAATGCGACGTTACATTCCCCTATAATAGAAACCAACACCTGAATCAAAATTAAAAATGAAACATGCACCACAAACACAAAAAAAAATGTAAACAAACACTAGCTGTCGAAACAGATACAGCCGTAAAGCTATTACCTGCTAGAGATCAAAGTTACATTATACAAGAAGTAGCAACCAATGCCCTATGAAATGCATAAGGCAGACAGGACATACATTTAAAACCCGCTTTAAAGAGCAGATTCAAGATAAAAGATGTAACAGATTCAACTCGAAATTTGCGCAACACATCCTAGACACTAGTCATTACTAACACAAAATATAGTAAATTGTATCCATAATACATGCTTTCTCACCTCGATTTCAGATAACTTGGATAACCAGGAGAAATGCAACTAAT
>NW_019719889.1:0-993 GCF_002891405.2 Cryptotermes secundus
TAGCTTTGCGTTGCTTTCTTGATTGCTGGCTTTTGGTTCCTTGTTCGCTTGCTTGATTTGTGTTTCTTTCTTGTTAGTTTTGCGTGGCTAGCTTGTTATTTTTACGTTGCTAGCTTGCTAGCAATCCGTTTTTTTTTTGCTTTCTTGCTTGTTTGCTTACTAGCTTTGCGTTGCTTTCTTGATTGCTGGCTTTTGGTTCCTTGTTTGCTTGCTTGCTTTGTGTTTCTTGCTTGCTAGCTTTGCGTTGCTAACTTGCTATTTTTACGTTGTTAACTTGCTATTTTTCGGTTGCTATCATGCTAGATTTGCATTGCTACCTTGCTAGCTTTGCGTTGCTCTCTTGCTAGCTTTGCTTTGCTAGATTGCTAACATTTCTTTGCTGGCTTGCTAGCTTTGCGTTGCTAGCTTTGCTAGGTTTGTGTTCCAAGCTTGCAAATTTTCGTTGCTAGCTTGTAACTTTCCGTTGTTGCCCGCTAGATTTTGCGTAGCTAGTTTGATAGCTTGCTAGATTTGCTTGCTTTGCATTCCTAGATTGCGAGCTTTGCGTTGTTAACTTGCTAGCTTTGCGTTGCTAGCTTGCTAGCTTTGCATTGCTAGATTCCTAGCTTTACGTTGCTAGTTTGCTATCTTTGCGTTGCTAGCTTGATAGATTTCCATTGCTATCTTGCTAGCTTTGGGTTTCTATCTTGCTAGCTTTGCATTCCTTTCTTGCTTGCTTTGCGNCTGTTGCTTGCTTGCTTGATTTAAGTTTATTGCTTTTTAGTTTTGCGTTTCTAGCTTGCTAGCATTGCTTTGCTAGCTTTCTAACTATGCTTTGCTAGCTTGCTAGCTTTGCGTTTATAGCTTGCTATCTTTGCGTTGCTATCTTTCTAGCTTTACGTTGCTAGCTTTCTATATTGCGTTCCTAGTTTGAGAGATTGCGTTGCTAGCTTGCAAGCTTTACGTTTATACCTTGCAGCTTTGCGTTGCTAACTTGCTAGCGTTGCGTTGCTA
>NW_019719890.1:0-383 GCF_002891405.2 Cryptotermes secundus
GCTAGTAATCTATCAAAGCAAAATTAGCAAGCTAGCCACTCAAATTTAGCAAGCTAGGAATGCAAAGTTGGCAAGCAAGCAACGCAATTTTGGCAACGCTAAGGTGCCAAGCTAGCAACGCATATCAAGCAAGCTAGCAAGCTAGAAACGCAAAACTTGAAAGTTAGAAACGCAAATTAGGCAAGCTAGATAAGTAAAGCTGACTAAACAGTAACGCATACTTATCAAGCAAGCAACGGGAAGCTAGCAAGCTAGCAACGCAAAGCAAGCAAGCGAGAACACAAAACTAGCAAGCTAGCAACGCAAAAATACCAAGCAAGCAAAGCAAAACTACGAAGCCAGCAAAGCAAAACTAGCAAGCTAGCAAAGCAAACCAGCCAAGC
>NW_019719891.1:0-509 GCF_002891405.2 Cryptotermes secundus
AACCGAGGAGAAACAGCCCTTCCAGTGGACCCCAGAAGTGGAAGCTTCTTTCCAAACACTAAAGGGAGCCATATGTGCTGCCCCGATTCTACCCTACCCACAGCCAGGGGAGAAGTTCATCGTGGACACGGAAGCGAGTAATGTCGGGATTGGAGGGCTACTCTCCCAAATACAGGACGGACAGGAGGTTGTCATAGCTTATTTCAGCAAGACGCTGAACAAAGCAGAGAGAAACTACTGCGTCACCCGACGAGAACTACTCGCCATAGTAAAGACCATGGAACACTTCCACAAATACCTATACGGACAACAGTTCCACCTGCGCACAGACCACTCCGCGCTAACCTGGCTAATGAGCTTTAAGAATCTAGAAGGGCAAACCGCACGATGGATACAACGCCTACAANGACTTCTGAGCACCGCCAAGGCCGGAAACACAACTCCGATGCTCTTTCAAGGCGACACTGCCAAGAGCAGTGCAAGCACTGCCACAAAGTCGAGACAAGTGC
>NW_019719892.1:0-989 GCF_002891405.2 Cryptotermes secundus
AGTAGGAAATTTGGTTGGCAAGCATAGCTCGAAAGCAACCTGTCAGCCCATATCCATTTTCATGTGGCATACCATAGCACCACACTTGTTCAGTCTCACTGCTTGCAGTACCAACAAAAACCCCCGTCCTCTGACCCTTTAGGAGACAAGGGTTGACACCTTAACATAACAAAATTGTAAAAGAATACAATGTAGCCTTAACAGACAGTTGCACAGAAAGAATTATAAATTACATGCTAAAATCCATTTACTTAAAGAATATGAAAGTGTAACTATCATTTATAACTTGTAAAGAACAACTTAAAAGGTGCAGAGCTGTTACACCATACTCTTTACTCTCTTGGGCTGTCATGGATGGTGAAGTCAAGCTACAGATTTGGCACTTTGGAACATATCAAGAAGCATTTAATAAATGGGTGGTTAACTGAAAGTAACATGTGTTCATCTGAGCAGGGTACTTTGAGTGAGACAGCAATGATGAACAAACAGAAGGCAGCCCATGTACATCATACTGTGTATATCAACTTGCAAGCTAACCTGCATCCACAATGGCCTCATACACTCTCTCCAGCAGCAGACGACACTGTGGATCCATGATGTGTGCCTGTTTGTAGTTAATTCCAAAGAATGATGCATCAAACTTGGAAACATTAGGCACCCTGCCTNTGGGAAGCTTAGGGTGATCTATACAAAATACATTGTTTATCATAAATTTGTATTAGCTCAGATATCATATGGGGTTCATTCAATTTAAGCATAGATCACTCATTTCAAACTGAGAATTTGATTATGACAAAGTTAGACACGTGAAGATGAAGAGACTTTGCAGAACTAATTCAGAGGTGGTAGCAACAGTAACATGAGCAATTAATATAATCTTTTCCATCATACATCAACATTAGGCACAGTTTACCTGGTTACAGAAATTTTGTCTTGTCATCAGGCAATCACGATATACGAGGAGCGTTCCATATGTAATGCCTCCTATT
>NW_019719893.1:0-791 GCF_002891405.2 Cryptotermes secundus
TAATATTTGGGCTTGATTTCCTTCCGCTTCTGTGATACATGCGAACATTTCATTGCAGGCCAGTTTCCTTCGTCTCTGGTTCACACTGCGACAGCAAGTTCAGCAACTGCTCATTAGTCGGGTTGCTATTAGACCTTGATTTCCTTCTATCTCTTAAACATGGAATTCCACTGAATATGTACCAGAATGTGTAATATAAGCAAGACCATTAACGATCTCAGAAGGTGGTCAATTGACCTGTTCGTTGCCATTGAGTGCAGACCATACGAATTTTAGAATAATGTCATATAATTGATTTTCTATAGAAGGTTTTGGATTGGAAATCGGATTTACTTGACACCTGAAGATAGTAAATACAAGTAACTACAGCGCTATTTGTAATTCACCAGTTCTACAGCTCACTATTGTGCACACTAAGACTTCCCAGTCTGTCGTGTCTTCGCCGGCTGTAGCCTGGTAACACTACGAGCACCGTACCTCCCTCAGCTGCCGTGCCCCTCGGCTCCAGTTCTTGCTGGCTTGCGCCTATCTCACAAATAACTCGGCGTTGCTAAGTAACAGCTTACAAAATGGGGACTTCTCCGCCAGGGGACGGCTGTCTCCCAACTGATAACTGACAATTCACATCTCTCGACTCTCGTGACTACATTATAAAAATCACTGT
This sequence comes from Cryptotermes secundus, assembly GCF_002891405.2. Taxonomy (NCBI): domain Eukaryota; kingdom Metazoa; phylum Arthropoda; class Insecta; order Blattodea; family Kalotermitidae; genus Cryptotermes; species Cryptotermes secundus. Next base: position 665 of record NW_019719893.1, read on the forward strand.
AACACAAAGACTAGTGTCCCTAGTCACGGTCTTCACTGCGCTGTTTAGTAAAGTCTTCCAGCAGAGGCTGCTCCTCTGCTCTCGGGCTCAAATCCTCACAGGCTGGCGTCCATCTCACAACAAAACT
>NW_019719894.1:0-397 GCF_002891405.2 Cryptotermes secundus
TCCGCTCTAATTTCTGCTCCTTCGACAATGACTCCTTTTTCTTCTCCATCGTAATATTCTGTCTTCTTGCTGTAGTTCGTTGTCGTCATCGATTCCCTCGTCGTTATCTCCTCCCTCGTCATCTCCAGCTTCGTCGTCTTTACCATGTTATTCGTTATTGTCGCCCTCTTATTCCTGGTCATAGATGCCTTTTCCTCGTCCTCGTCATCGTCGTTCTCATCTTTGTAGTCGTCTTCAATTTCCTCATCGTCTCATTCCACATCATCCACATAGGCTTCGTCCTGTTCATTGTCGTCATATCTTCTTCTGGTCTTAATACTTTCTTCAACTTTCACATAGTGCGTCTAGTGACGATAGTCCTAATTTTCCAAATAGAATTCTGCTGCAAGAGATATTA
>NW_019719895.1:0-403 GCF_002891405.2 Cryptotermes secundus
ACTAATATTCATTCATTTCAAGCAAAGAAAGCTCATTAACAAAATACGAGGCATAAAAGTGCCTACCCACAGCGCCATAAAGGCATATAAACAATTAAGAGGAAAGATCCACCTATTCTTTGTATGGACTATTCGTAGGTGGAGTAGAGCGGACACGCTTCGGTCGCCTTACCTCAACAGAACCAACGCATGGTAAAGACCAGGTGGGTCCCAGAGCAGGTCTGGCCAGATATCTCTGACTCCTGCAGAAGTGAGTAAACATGTCAATGCTGTTAGGTATAATGGATAAAAAAATCTCCGTGGTTTTTAGTCCGCAAGTGAACTATACCGACCGAGCAACCGCTGCTTGTCGGCGAACTTAGTGCCAACTTTAGCGGATAGAATGTATCGCGTGGTCGGAGTG
>NW_019719896.1:0-459 GCF_002891405.2 Cryptotermes secundus
GTTTTTGGAGTAGATACTTCCATGGTAACGCAATAACAGTAGGCCGTTGCGTAGGAACTGCAGAATCAACGAAGCAGCGTTTCCACGGAGATAGACAACAGAAGGTTCACTGCGTAGCAATGGCCATGGATATGTAAGAAGGTAATGCATTCGCCAAGACAGTCTTGGGATAGCCACCGCTGAAGACAGTTGGGATCCATCCATGGTCAGAGACAGTTGGAAGATAGCTGCCGCAGAATGCAGTTGAATTGATCCTATTTGTATTTGAGTATGCAAGAATAAATGTGTTCACTAAATTCGAGATTTACGTGAATTTATACTTGTAGTGTGACATNGTGACAACTGGTGTCTGTTTGGGCTGTTGAGGAAAAAAGTCTTCATTACACACTGTTGCTGGGCAATGAGTAATGTACATGCTGTTACAGTAAGTGATGAGGTATCTGATTTGTGTTCTGTATT
>NW_019719897.1:0-741 GCF_002891405.2 Cryptotermes secundus
GTCTCCGAAATTTTGTGTTTTAAATACAAATAGGACGAAGGATAAGGTCCAGAAACATATATTTTTTTTTTTGCTGATCGTCAAAAAGTTGACCATAAGTCAAGAAATGTTCTGCTTTTACGAAATCCGAAAATTTAGCGTCACATTCACAAAATAATTCCAGAATTAGACCGTATCCTATGCCTACCGAATTCATCCACATCTGCAATTACCACTTACTATCCGCCTTCATATTATGGTTCCCATTTAGAATTTCTATTAATTTCCACCTTGCCTCATGCATATTCCATGCTCCGTCTATCGGGTTTTTCTTCAGTGTATCTACATGAAATGAAACCCATGAAGCCGAACCGCTCCGGCTCTTCTGCTTTGCCTTGAGGAGGTGCTCAATTGGAATATCGACAAGGACACAGACTCTTCTGAGTGGCATTCCTCAGTTTGGTCAGGCAAATATCTGGATATCACCTTACATAGGCCATGACCACTTCCACTTCATTTCCAATCTATTACACACGTTAGGCAATAGTTCAGAGCCATGGAGTCTCAGATCCTGACATCTTAAAACAAACAGCGAAATTTGAGGTGAAATGTATACATTTTCTTGCTCTGCATTGCGTTATTTTATTCTTCCTAGTTACTTCCTCTTTATTGCATCGAAATATTCTCCTCAGTGCCTTGTTCTCCAGCACTACAAGCCTGTGTGCTCTTCCTTCACGCTGGGAGAAACGAGTTCTTGGCAGT
>NW_019719898.1:0-483 GCF_002891405.2 Cryptotermes secundus
ATTTCCGACGCTTCCCCTTCGTGGAAACAGGATGACGGAGGTCTATGTGAATATGAAAATCTATTACAAACAGAATATTAAATGTGAATTCTATCAGTCACAGTCACAGTCACAGTCCTCACTTATCGCAACTCAGTTCTCGGAAGAGAAAGTTACAAAATACATTAAAATATGCACACATACACGTACATTAAAAACGGGTGAAAAGGTATAGATTTTTTATATACGTCTTTGCAGTGTCTGTATCCACCACAATTTTAGACGACCGCCTCTGTGGTCTAGTAGTCAGAGTTCCTGGCTACAGATCCAGAGGTCCCGGGTTCGATTCTTGGCGATACCAGATTTTCTGAGAAGTAATGTGTCTGAAACAGGGTCCACTCAGTCTTGTGAGGATAACTGAGGAGCTAATTGAATGGAAAAGCAGCGGCTCCGNGCGGGTACGGTCTAGAAAAACGAAATTAACGGCCGTGGGGATTCGTTGCG
>NW_019719899.1:0-679 GCF_002891405.2 Cryptotermes secundus
TATCACTTCCCCAGAGCATCAGTCCAACTCCTCACCCTGTCGTCTAGCCTGAAGATAAAAGCAGCAGGTTTCTCCAAAACGTACCATACTACTGTTAGTTCCTCGGAACTCTAGCCTTGGTAGAGGGGTCATACCATCTCTCGCAGAGTTGGGGGAGCAGTCTTATCAGCTTACGTCAGTGTGGGTGTTACCAGTTTGTAATGTAGCATCTTGGAGTGTGATCAGGTGTATAGTACATTGTGTATCTACTCCTGGTCTCTGTAGGCAATGTTTTCTGCTCGGGGAGAAGCTCTGAACGTCACCACAGTAAGCGTACAGCTTCGTGTGCTCCACAACAGCGTTTACCTTTCTGCACGGCTAAAGTTACGAGGCACTAACTGTACATGGTATCACCCCACAGAAGAAAGTATTCTTCAGAATATTCTTGCTTTCACCCTTTGCTGCACCATTTAAATTCACTGCATCCCAACTCTCACAGATGAATCAGAATGCTACTTGAAAATCACACATCCCCTTCACAAATGCAAGTTAAGACTTGTTATAACTGAACACAACAACTCTGATTATAAAGACAAGGGACTGGAAACTCTAAGCTCTGAAAATGTTATTATTTCCCATTACATGTTTTTGTTTATGAGAATGAACCAACTAAACAACCAACTAACTAAATGAAGCAGTG
>NW_019719900.1:0-477 GCF_002891405.2 Cryptotermes secundus
CACAGTATGTCCCAAATGTTGGTAATACCTCATAGGCTTAAAAAAATAGGCCTACGTAACTTAGTGGTCCGTAGAATTTTTTCTGACATTTTACTGGTCGTTGGGCTTAAAAAGGTTGCGAAACACTGGCCTATGGGTATGGAGACAATATACGCGTACAGCAAATTCATGACAGATTAATCTGTCCACTGGCAGGTCCACACCATTACAATGGAACTTGCGAAAACATATAAAAATGCATATATCGATACCTGATGTCATATCTCGAACGCTCTCCCGACCTAACAATGTGTCCCTGCTTAATAGCTAATGTCCAGCAAGTTCGGCTGCACGGGATCTCTATCTTAATGTAATAATACGCGTATGTTAAATCACGTATAGCTTTAGAACGAAGTGTTTTCAAGGGATGTGGCTAGTAACCAATACAAATCCTTTACACTGATATGTAGACTTATGATAACAATTCGAACTTCAATT
>NW_019719901.1:0-237 GCF_002891405.2 Cryptotermes secundus
TGCAGTTCAATCTCAATTGCCTCCCTAATGATGCGATCCATATAGAGGGTCTTGGTGGCGAGGATGGAGGTATTCTGAAGCTGAATACGGTCTCCCAGATCGATGCTGTGTTCAGCTACGGCTGACTTGTCTGGATGTTTGAGACGGATGCGCTGCTGATGCTCCTTCAACCTCTTGTCCACGGAGTGGCCAGTCTGCCCAATATAGACCTTGCCGCACTTGCATGGGATACTGTAT
>NW_019719902.1:0-208 GCF_002891405.2 Cryptotermes secundus
GTGGTTCCATAATGCTGCTGACGAAATCGACACGAAACAATTATACTAACAAGAGAGTCACAACTAGGTCAACAGGTCCCATATAACCTACGCAAGTGCCCTACACAAACAAACCGAACCACCATAACAGGGCAACCCACGCTAGGACTGCGTGCAAACACATTACGAATTCTAACCAGACTCTCAGAGGAAATTACGTTGACCACAT
>NW_019719902.1:367-449 GCF_002891405.2 Cryptotermes secundus
AACCATGTGAGCGAAACCAAGAGAGCGTAACCACGCGGATCGGAACCATGAGAAAGCAACCACGCGGATCGAAACCACTTTT
>NW_019719903.1:0-585 GCF_002891405.2 Cryptotermes secundus
AAGAAATGTTGGCTTAACTTACTCAATTTTGGCTGCCATATCCTTGAAAACAGTCTCCTTGGGAACATATACAGCGATGCCATTGTTTTTTTTCCACACCTCAAAAGCACCATGGAAGTCATTTTCCTTAATGCTGTTGAGTACCGATTGCAATTCCCTTTTGGATGTCAGACACTGCTTCGAAACGTCGTCCCTTCAGTTTAACTTTCTGTTTGGGAAATGAAGTGAAATCACAGGGAGCTAAGTCTGGTGAGTAGGGGGAATGGGGAATGTTAACCGTGTTGTTGCTGGTCACAAACTCTGTGGTTTTCAGGGACATGTGAGCAGGTACGTTATCATGATGCAGGAGCATCTCCTGGCAAACTCCGTAAGTGATCTAACCAGTATCTGCAAGCTCATGGATTGTTCAGTGATGTTCTTCGTTGATGAATTCTCAAAATTTTTCAACATTTTCTGTCATTTTGCCGGTGCTTGGTTGCAGTAAACGTTTGTCATCTTCAACTGACACTTTATTGGCCTTGAAATGTGAATTCCATTCAAAAACCGCTTTCCTGCTTAAAGAGTGTTTTCCAAAAGCTTCACGAA
>NW_019719904.1:0-496 GCF_002891405.2 Cryptotermes secundus
TAGAAATTTGTGGGAAAAAATGCAAAAAATACTACCCAAATATGCCTGAAAAGAGCGTCAGTCACAAAACTGATATGGAATGATAGATACTAGAACTGGATGGTTTAAAACCTGATCGAAATCAGGCATCATCAAATGAAATAAAACAGGATTAACAATGGATAAAAGTACTGCAACAGCATTGCATGATTGCATGTAATTAAAATACGTCACTGTAAACATATTCTTAATCCTACAATACGACTGCAAGCTATTTAAAACAACGCAGCTATATTCCTCCATTTTATCAAACTAAGTCGAAGTTTCCAGATTACCTTTTTTTTGGGGGGGCTACCATGTGGCCCAGCAGAAGTTCACTAACGTTTCGGAGGAACGCACTACCTCTATTTGCAGGGCTGAAGAATACACCAAGCAAACAGAATGGTTGAATTACGTGTACTACTTGGCCCTGAATGTACAGACAAAATGTCACTCTGAAACGTCGGTGAATTTCTAC
>NW_019719905.1:0-550 GCF_002891405.2 Cryptotermes secundus
TAGGAGGAAGGGGCTTAGCTCTTTCCAGAATTGCTTATAAAATTCTTAGGTGAGTCCATCTAGTCCGGGTGATTTTCCTGGTTTTGCGTTTTGGAGAGCACTTAGGAATTCATTCATGGTTAATGGGGCGTCGCATTTGTGTCGTTCATCTTCGTCTAGGATTGGTATTTCGGAGAATAGGTTTTTTCTTATGTTGGGGTTGTTTCCTTTTGTGTTGTAGAATTCTCGGTAGTAATTTCGCACTTCTTGCCGGATTCGGTTAGGTTCCGTGATAAGGATGTCTTGTATTTTAAGGGTTTTGAGTTGGGGTGGTGTGTGTGGGGAGGTTTGGTTGGGAAAGATGGGTCTTTGTGTTTTTTGGGGATATTGGATTAGGTTGTTCGTTTGTAGTATTCGGCGTTTGGCGTCTCGTTGAAATTTTTGTTGCAGTGTCGTTCCTGTTGTATTGAGAATTCGTTCTTCGGTCTCGGTTAGAATCTGTTTCTTTGTCAGATATTCTATTTATCGTTCTAGTTCTTCGTATTGCTGATTCTTTTGTCTTCTTTGATGC
>NW_019719906.1:0-535 GCF_002891405.2 Cryptotermes secundus
ACTCCAGTTGCTCACCCGAGCACACTGTTCTATTTGCGCCAGAAATTCTGAGAGGGATAGTGTATAGACTTAGTGCATTTAAGTTGGACTACGTTGATAAAAGTATACAATGTGATGATTCTGAATTTGTACATACCGAATGGTTAGTCCATTTTCTTCCTGCGAACAGAATTAAATGTCTGTTAATATTCATGAGTTACTGCAAGATTTACAAGATAACTGTAATTTTATATATATGAACTCTCCGTTAATATACAGAATTCGTATAGTTCGAATATACATCAAATGAAGTAATCTCTTCCTTATTAAGGGAGTATCCCGGTATTTGCCTGAGGAAAATATTTTCAAAAGATATATTAGCACCCTAGTCAAGATGATGAGAGGTTCGTCCTTTTTAATAAAATATATACATTAGAACAATTGTAAAGCTGGCCAGTGCAGACCACAAAACAAGACATGTAAAACAGAACAGTTGACTGCTGCCGTCCTGTTTGCAGACGAGCTTCACGCGGCTTCTCTTCGGCGGGCGACGGGG
>NW_019719907.1:0-483 GCF_002891405.2 Cryptotermes secundus
TCCACGCCAGACAGTCCCTGAACTTAATAAAACGTCAATAAATAACATATAAACAATACATACGTAAATGAATAACATATGCACTTGCCATAGGCACATTAAATAACCTACGTGAGAGCAAGTGTGCCCAAACTTTATGTGTCGAAATTGAAGTTTTCCAGGTATCGAAGATTTATAAAATGATTCTAGGCTCCATATACCCTTAAGTATGATTAACGATATTCCAAAGGAGCCTGAAATTGGAGAAGAAAGCTCGTCTGAAACGAAGGTAACCACTCAGAAGGTGTCACAACCCAGGAAGCAGAATGCTTGAAAGTGGTTCTGCCGCTCGCGACGAAACAGGCTCGGAGTGATATCAAGAGCACTCAACAAGTGATTGACTCATCGCTGGGGGTTAGGATCACGGTTGCGTTATTTAACGACGCTGTATCTCTTGCAAAGATTATGTGGCGAAAGGATAATTATGTTCAGTGAACACGAAAA
>NW_019719908.1:0-377 GCF_002891405.2 Cryptotermes secundus
ATGTTTATTAGAGTGTGCTACAGAGGGCCGGATGGGCATTGCTTACACACTTCTTTTGTATAGACATGATATAAAAAGTCTATGTAGCAGAACCGCATGCGCATGTTCAGAGGCTGGTTTTAGTAGTCAAAATGGCGATCGTCCTTGAGGATTGTACTCGATGCAAAGGATATTCATAAAGAAATATTTGCTGTTTACTGTTGGAAGTGTTTGCTGTGTAAAGCGTTTCACAGCTCGGTCGAGAAACGTGGCGAACCTTTCGCTGATGGCGAAAAGTTTGAAATGGAGGCGCGGAAATGGCTGAGACAACAGCTGAGAGTTTCGACGCACTGGTAAAGCGATGGGACAAATGTATCAGTGTTAGTGGGTGATATATC
>NW_019719909.1:0-703 GCF_002891405.2 Cryptotermes secundus
GCAGACGAATTTTTAGACCTACAGACCCGGTTAGATGATTGAGACACTATGCTACAAGTCGGAAGGTCGTGGGTTCGATTCCTGATGCCAGTGGATTTTTCAACTGACCTAATCCTTCCAGCCGCACTGTGGCTCTGGGGTCGACTCAGCCTCTAACAGAAATAAGTATCAGGCAACTTCCTGGGAGAAAAGGGCGGCCGGCGCGTAAAACTGACCTCACCGCCGTCTGTGAGCCGATTGACTAGAAAATGTGGGGGGGGGGGGTTCCGTCGGCTCACAATCCCCAAGGCCTCCCCGGTGTCTCAACAGGNCGACGTCTCACAATCCCATAGGCCTCCACGGTCTCTTAAAAGGATGGCTTTACCTTTTCTCTATAGAGCCGGATCCACCAAGTCACACCCATCCCATTTCGAAATGACGTCCACTTCAACTACCAGCGGTTTCATAACACATGGCTAACTCTGTACACATCTGCCCAAGCCTCCTGATAGTCATGCATGAATCCACTTGCTTCCCGAAATGTATTTATTCTTTTCAGTATCAGTAACATACTCGCATCTACCATACATGCACATGGCCTCGATATATCCGTAACAGTACAGGGCCCTGTGGTGGGCTTTTGTGCTGCGGTAATGAACATTCCGTTCATAAAAAACAACTATCCCTGTAACAGGCCGTGGAGACCCATAGAGTTGTGAGACGT
>NW_019719910.1:0-613 GCF_002891405.2 Cryptotermes secundus
ACGCAAAACTACCAAGCTTGCAACGCAAAACTAGCAAGCTAGCAAAGAAAAGCAAGAAAGCTAGCAACGCATTGGCACCACACTAGAAAAGATAAGGTAGCAAGCTAGCAACGCTAAGTTAGCAAGCTAGCTACGCAAACCTAGCAAGATAGCAACGCAAAGCTAGCAAGTTAGTAACGCAAATCTTGCAATTAACAAGCTAGCAACTCAAAGCTAGCAAGCTAGCACCTCAAAGCTGGCAAGCTAGCAACGCATATCTAGCAAGCTTGCAACGGAAAGCTAGCAAGCTAGCAACGCAAAGCTAACAAGCCAGCAAACTGAAGCTAGCAAACTAGCGACGCATATCTAGCCAGCTAGTAACGCATATCTAGCAAGCCTGAAAGCAAAGCTAGAAAATTTGCGACGCATATCTAGAAAGATAGCAAAGCATATCTAGGAAGCTAGCAACGCAAAGCTGGCAAACTAGCAAAAGAATAGCTGAAAAGCTAACAACGCAAAATGGCAATCTAGAAACGGAAAGCAGGCAAGCTAGAAAGCAAAGCTGGCAAGCTAGCATCGCAAAGCAAGAAAGCAAGCAACGCATAGCTAGCAAGCTAGCCAAGAAAATCTAGCA
>NW_019719911.1:0-1242 GCF_002891405.2 Cryptotermes secundus
CAGTGTTACACTCATCTTCAGGATTTGAAAACTAAGCCTAGTAAAGAAATCATAACGAAAGAGGCAGGAACTAGCTCTCTGCTTCATGCTGATTTCTATCCTGTCTTAGTCTTCGAACCTGCAGATGGAGGCGATATATCCCTCCGAAATTACGGTTCATTTTCATTGGACTACAAGGCGTTATATCTCAGTGGACAGAAATCTTCTATGTTTAACACCAGATTAATAAATTTTACTGAGCATTCATTTGCTCAAAATCAAAGGATGGGCCCATTTTTGGAATGCGACGTGATAGTAACGTAACATGAAATGGAAGGGGGGGGGGGGAAAGAGCTCTGAAGCTGCTGAGGCAATTACACGATTTTACTCCTGAAACATTGCGCCGGGACGCCATGTTCTGTTTCCTTGATTAATGGATGTGGGAAGTTCCGTCAACACAGCTGCACGCAGTTAGTTAATTAGATAGTTTAACAAATGATTTTACTCCTGAAATATAGTATCAGAGCGTCGTGTCGTCAAAAATGAGAAAGTTTCATCTCCAAACCAACTGCATACAATAAATAAATTAATTATAAGCAGTTGCTGCATTACGCAAACGTGTTTCGACCTATTGGTCATCTTTTTTCATTGGTTCTACGGCCCTCTTAGAACGCCTCTGTGGTGTAGTGGTCAGTGTTCCTGGCTACAGAGGTTCCGGGTTCGATTCTCGGCGCTACCAGCCTAGAAAACTGAGATTAACCTTTAACGGCCGAATGTTATAATTATTGGCAGCAAGTAGCAAGCCGAGCTGGCCGCTGGCCGTTTGACCTTGAGTTTGAAACCCAAACCGACACATGAGCGTTCATGTCAGACGTTTATTTGTTCGCTCTGAACAATGAAATCGTTTATCAGGTTACTGGTTTCGAAACTATTTACGTTTAGATACGCCTGTTTATGAACTGACGAGCCAGTAGAGGTCAGCTTTGTTTTGAGAACTTATGAGGAGGAAATATTCGTGGGCGCTTCGATATCAGTGCTACCAGAGCTCTCAAGGAAGTGTGAAGAATTCAGGGATTGGTTTGCAGTGTTGAATTGTCAGTTAGGACGTCAGTGGCGGATTTTCTAATATTACGTTATTAGTTAGGAAGTCAGTGTCAGACTCCTATATTTCTTTGAATATCATTTTTATTGTGTATCTCGGAAGAGGTATAAACCCACTGAGCCAGTGTTACTTTGTCCGTAAAGACATCTTCGTCGCTGTGA
>NW_019719911.1:1547-1723 GCF_002891405.2 Cryptotermes secundus
CGTCGTCGTCATCCTCAAGTAATGAGGCAGAGGAAATGGAGATCAGGTTTCGCGATAGAAGACCCCGGGGATTCACCAAAGCTACTAGATTTCACTGGTCCTCCGAGTGGAATCATCAGATCCGCTGCTCCCAATATAAATGCTCAGTCCTCTCTCCCTTTTCCATTTTCATTCTC
>NW_019719912.1:0-516 GCF_002891405.2 Cryptotermes secundus
GCATACATAGTGGCGAAAAGCCATTTTGCTGTGATGTATGTAAAATTTCATTCACTTCAAAGGGTGATCTGAAGAGACATATACGCATACATGGTGCGGAGAAGCCATTTTGTTGCATCATGTGTAATAAGTCATTTAGTCAGCAGAGTAGTCTGAAGACACATAAACGCATACATAGTGGGGTGAAGCCATTTTGTTGTGATGTATGTAATATGTCATTCAGTGTGCGGAGTACTCTGAAGACACACCAACGCATACATAGTGGCGAAAAGCCATTTTGCTGTGATGTATGTAATGTGTCATTTAGTCAGCAGAGTAATCTGAAGNCACATACATAGTGGGGAGAAGTCTTTTTCCTGTGATGTATGAAAAAAGACATTCAGTCTGCAGTCATCTGAAGAGGCATCAGTGCATATATAGTGTGGAGAAACCATTTTCCTGTGATGTATGTAATAAGTCATTCAGTGTGCCCAGTACTCTGAAAACACATCAGCGCATACATAGTGGCGAAAAGCC
>NW_019719913.1:0-521 GCF_002891405.2 Cryptotermes secundus
TTCAAATAGTTAATGATAAGAGATAGATGCTTACCAAAGTGGGTCTTAGTCTCAACGGTTTCTGAGCTATGGGTATTTTAAAGAGTGCTTGATTTGAGAAGGAATTTTTATTGAAAGACTCATTCTTATTACGAGAAAGATTAAAAGATTACATTTTACATTTTACGTAGCTTAAATTGTCAATCTATACTGTCAAACGTCGGCACGTCTGCACATTCCGGTTCGAGTCACTACGAATGTGTAAACTTAGAATAACGTGCTCTGCGACTTCAAGCTTTGGCCGAAGATTTTCATCTTTTATGTCCTCCTTGCTTTCATGCGCTATGTATCTTACGAGCATATGATCCCGTACAACGTAATCTAAGAGGCTGGGATCAGGTTAACGTGTTGGCCGGTCCAGATCAAAGACATGGCTGATCCCTCGGCCACGGAGCTGTTTATTCAAATAACATATCACGTCTCTACTTAAGTGCACTCGCACTCCATCATTGTGGTTGTACATATGCAGTGGTTTCCTCAGG
>NW_019719914.1:0-448 GCF_002891405.2 Cryptotermes secundus
TGTTATACACCATCGTCAGAATCCTATAGTAACTACTTAAAAGAATCTAGTCCACAAAAATATCTTTGAAGAAAGTAATCTCACAAAATATGTCTTCCAACCAATAATCTTGCATTCTACATTTTGGATTCAAATTCGACACCAAGAAAGCTTTCAAGCAACTGGAACAACTTATGACACCTTCTTTCACATACATATAAAGGTATCGCGTACTACAAATAAATGAAAAACAAATTACTGGTGCATAATTTCATCTTATAGAGATTTCCACTACATCGAAGTCGTGAGACATAATCTCAAAATTTCAAACCATCAACATGTTTGTAACATATAACAGTTGGAACACCCCATATGAACTAAGGCATGCTTATAGCCTATTTCCATACTAAATTTGCANTTTTGCAAAAAAAAATGCATTCAAAATCCATTCATGAATTGTGTTGGAATG
>NW_019719915.1:0-393 GCF_002891405.2 Cryptotermes secundus
TGTTTGCTAGTTTACCAGCTTTGCGTTTCTAGCTTGCCACGTGTGGGTTTCTAGCTTGTCAGATTTTAATTGCTAGCTTGTTTGATTTACGTGACTAGTTTGCTTGCTTTACGTTGCTTTCTTGCTAGTTTTCAGTTGCTAGCTTGCTAGCTTTGCTTTGCTTGCTTTCTTGATTCGCGTTTCTTGCTAGCTACCTATGCGTTGCTAGCTTGCTAGCTTTGCGTTGCTAGCTTGGTAGACTTACGTTGCTAACATGATAGTGTGCGTTGCCAGCTTGATAGGTTTGCGTTGCTAAGGTGTTAGCTTGGCGTTGTAGCTTTCTGGCTTTGCGTTGTTAGATAGCTAGCCTTGCGTTGCTAGCTTGCTAGCTGGCTAGATATGCGTTGCTAGCTT
>NW_019719916.1:0-954 GCF_002891405.2 Cryptotermes secundus
CAGCCCTGCTAGCAGAAAATAATGATCCAGTAGTAGCATCAAAACATATTCAATATCACTTAAATATTCCTCCAGCAATGATACAAAAAATTGAAAATCAAAATAAAACGGACAAAAGTTACATCAGTGAAAGTTACATTCACGACGAAACGTATATCTTGCCCACTGGCATGGCAGAAACACGTCAAAACAAAAGGCGAATTAGTCTGGTCTCAGCTGATTAATAGGGTTGTAAATCTGACAGGGATTGTCCAGTGATTGGGATTACCTTCTTTCATCTAGTGGCCCAAATGTTTAGGTGTCTTATCCCCCCTTCACTTGGGGAGTGAAAGAGATCCAGTTTCCGAAACGTGTTTTCTGTTCTCTAAAATACCGGGCGATGGTAATGTCCAAAACCCTGGAAATTCTGTATTATACTCCATCGTCAGAACCCTTTACTATCTACTTTTTTAAGGCTTGTTTGGCAGCATCTCGAGAAGAGTATGTGACCTGCCACACACTTTTCGTGATAGGGATCACTAGATCATATTTCGTGATGTATTCTTTCTAACAGTCCATACAATTCCGTCATCATTAATTGTCCGGTATTACCTCCACGGTTTCTCTTGTGGTGGGGGATGAAATTCCCCCATCATCTTACCAAAAATAAGAGCTTCAACGCTATTTTTGCAGTGTGCTTACCTGGGGTGGCTACGAAGGTGGTGTTTCTTGTTCCTTCAGTGCTGCGTAATTTTCTAATCCGCTCAATTGGAGTGGGCAATGCGCCACAGACTGGGAGGTATAGGTTAAGTCACTACTATTTGAGTGTGTGGGTTGTAGTTCCTGAGTTTTCGAAAGTTTTTACCACGGATCGCACTAATTAAGAATTCACACTTCACTTAATACCTTAAACTGCTGAAAACGGCTCATTATTTGTACAGATATTACTTGTAGTTTACGACTCGAAAAATCGAC
>NW_019719917.1:0-771 GCF_002891405.2 Cryptotermes secundus
CGTGGCTTCTCTTCGCCGCCTTCCGACGCTGAATCATCTGAGTTCGTCTCTCCTTCTTGTCCGAACCTGGGTCTCTGTCTCCTAATTCCTTGTTTGTTTCGTCTCTCATACGGCGCGTATGAGTATGGAGGCCTCTCGTCGTACTCTTCTTCCGATTCTGAGTCGTCGGAGTCTGTTTCTTCGCCTTTCCAGAGGCTGGACTTCTTTCCCTCATCCTTCGCCGATGTTGCCTCCGTCTTTCACGGAGCTCTTCTCGGGTGGCTCTGCATAGTTTCAGTTGCTCTACGTGCAGATTCACCTCTCTCTCTTCCATATTTGTATCATGTACACTAGGTAAGAGATTTTTCGTATCACTTGATACGGGCCTAACCATTTAGGTTCTAGCTTTCTTCCCTTTACCATTTGTTTTCGGTACCCAAGCTGGTTGTGACGATACTCCACCCTTCGTGCTTTCTGATCGTGGCGAGTGTGATGGTCCCTTCTCACTTGGCTCAGCTTCCTCCTCGCCATCTGGCGGGCTCGCCTCAGTTTACCGGCCAATCTCTTCACTGCTTCTACCGCCGGTCCCCTCGACTCCGGTACGTTGGGTTCGGCTGGGTCCTCCTTTACCCTCTCAGCCACCTGTCTTCTTGACTCCGTGGTTCCTCTCACAGCCGTTTCCGTCCCTTCCTCTGCACATTGCAGAGGTCGCGGCTCCGTCTGACAGACCCTTATCGTCTGTCCGCCTCCCGTCTACCTGGTGGGTAATTCATCAGTTTAATCTTCTGGCCA
>NW_019719918.1:0-406 GCF_002891405.2 Cryptotermes secundus
TTGAAAAGCCTGCCCATTGATTGTGGTTGCAGTTCATTATTATTGTAGTGCAAACACCACCACATCTGTTCAAATCGCTTACGACTCATGAGTATGCTGAAAATGGGAAATTCTTAAAATGGATCAGTGGACCAATAATCTTTCAAATTATTCCTCTTTGTAAACCCCATTAGAATGATTATTGCCAAACATTTTTTCATTTCTGCTGAAGTGACATCCACCCACTTCAACACCTTATAGGTAATGTCATACGCCTCACGGTGTTGTAGATAGTATCTGTTGGTCTCCTGACACAACATGTCAAAGAAACTATCTCCAAAAAATATTTCAGCTACTTCAGACACTTGCGTAGTGTCCCATGGCATTTGTCTCACCCCTGGATCGCCAGTAAACTTTCCCAAAGTGG
>NW_019719919.1:0-522 GCF_002891405.2 Cryptotermes secundus
TTAGCCGAGTCCCCGCAACCTTGTAGCTATGCAACGCGAGTCAACTGCGGTGACGTCACCAAGGTGTAACAGCATTGCTAGGCTATATGCCACATCACAGTAGTGACGTGGCGGGCGACCCTAGCAACAGCGAACGGAATAAAAGCCGGCTGACCAGCAAGGGAGAGTCAGTGTGTTATCAACAGTTCTCAAGGTAGCAGCCTGCGATTGTGCGATAACTAAGAAGTCCGCGAGCAGAAGACTTATTGTGTGCTTTCGAGACTTAGTGAGTGCTGTAGTACAGTTATAATTGGAGTGTGTAATTCAGGGAGATTTGTATAGCTCCCGCGTTATTAGTACGTGAAGACTTTGGTTGTAGGGTTTGTAAAGTGTAGAAACCCGCAACTGTGTTATAATTAATTGTAGCCGTTTCTTGTAGATTGTTGAATAAACCAATTAACGATCTCTACAGCGTCTTCAGTAACGAAACACGGTACAATATCCTGAGGCATATCAGTTCAGTCTACACCACCCCATCCTATG
>NW_019719920.1:0-879 GCF_002891405.2 Cryptotermes secundus
AGCTTGATAGATATGCGTTGCTAGCTTGCTAGTTTTGCGTTGCTATCTTCTTAGCTTTGCGTTGCTAACTTGCTAGCTTTGCAATTCAAGCTTGCTAGCTTTGCCTTGCTAGCTTGCTAGACTGCTAGATAAGCGTTGGTACATTGCTAGCATTGTGTTTCTAGCTTGCCAGCTTTGCGTTTCAAGCTCGCAAACTTTGCGTTGCTAACTAGCCAGTTTTGAGATTCTAACATGCAGCTTTGCGTTGCTAGCTTTCCAGCTTTGCGTTGCTAGCTTGCCAACCTTGAGTTTCTACTTGCTATCATTGCGTTTCTACTTTGGTAGCTATCCGTTGTTATCTTGCTAGCTTGCTATGTATGCGTTGTTAGATTGTTAGCTTTGCGTTGTCTCTTGATAAATTTGTGTTTCTAGCGTGCTAGCATTGCTTTGCTATCTTGCCAGCATGCGTTGCTAACTTGCCAACTTTGCGTTGCTAGCTTGCCAGATTGCATTGTTAGCTTGCCAGCTTTGCGCACTTAGCTTTCCAGATTTGGGTTGCTATCTTGCTAGATTTGCGTGCCAAGCATGCTAGCATTCCGTTGCTTCCTTTCTAACTTTCCTTTGCTAGCTTGCTACATTTGTGTTGATAGCATGTTAGCTTTACGTTTCTTGATTGCTTGTTTGCTTTGCTTGGTTTCTAGATTTCTAGATTTGTGTTGCTATCATCCTTGTTTTGCGTTGCTATCTTGCAAGCTCTGCGTTGCTAGCTTGCTAGCTTCGCGTTGCTATCTTACTAGTTTTGCGTTGCTAGCATGCTACCATTGGGTTGCCAGCTTTGATATGTTTGCGTTGCTTGCTTGTTAGCTTTGCGTTGCTAGGCTGCTTGTTTTAGTTGCTAGC
>NW_019719921.1:0-547 GCF_002891405.2 Cryptotermes secundus
GCAAGCTATCAACGCAAAGCTAGCAAGCTAGCAACACACAGCTTGTTAGCTAGAAACGCAAAGTTAGCAAGCTAGCTCCGGAAAGCTAGCAAGTTAGCACGCATTACTAGAAAGCTAGAATGCTAGTAACGGAAAGCTAACAAGCTAGCAAAGCAAAGTTGGCAAGCTAGCAACGCAAAACTGGCAAGCTAGCCACGCAACGCTGGCAAGCTAGAAACGCAAAACTGGCTAGCTAGCAACGTTAAACTGGCAAGTTTGCAACGCATATCTAGCAAGCTAGCAAGCTAGCAACGGAAAGCTAGCATGCTAGCAACGCAAATCTAGCAAGCTATCAACGCCAATCTAGCAAGATAACCACGCACACTTATCAAGCTGGCAAAGCAATCTACCAAGCTAGGAACTCAATTATAGCAAGCTAGAAACCAAACCTAGCAAACCTACCACGCAAAGCAAGCTAGCTAGCANAGCAAGCAGGCAAGAAACGCAAAGCAAGCAAGCTAGCAACGCAAAGCTACTGATTAGTGCCCCCATCACTAACACTTCTTTT
>NW_019719922.1:0-433 GCF_002891405.2 Cryptotermes secundus
TAGCAGTTAGAGCAACTAAGGATATTAAATGTTATCAAATAAAAAATGCTACAATGGGCTTTCTCCAGGGTTAAAGCAACAGAGACATGAAGCTGCCCACTCATCTCCAACTAGTGGCGAGGTCAACAAAATGTGGATTTATGTATCCGCTTCCACAAAAGCCTTCACGACATAATGCTTAATTAATTAAGCATATGGACATANTATAATGCTTAATTAATTAAGCATATGGACATATTTTCCTTCTTTACGATAGGCAGTCATGTCCAGCATATGGATGGAAAATGCATATCCAAAAGAATTCTGGAAAGCAACATTATTGGAATGAGGGCAGTAGGGAATCCAAGGAAAACCTGGGTTAAGGCAATGGAAGTAGTCAATAGAAGGGTTTCGAAAGTGAGAAACAGGAAAAGAGAATATATAGACAGCCAAT
>NW_019719923.1:0-469 GCF_002891405.2 Cryptotermes secundus
AACCTGTTATTTAAAGGTGGAGCCTTCATAAAATTGACTAGCTTTACAGAGTTGTCTAGCGCAGTTATAAATTCTGGTGGTATTCCTTTGGAGGCCAGCGCTTCCCTATGTATGAAACAATGTACCCAATTCATATCCGGAGCTACTTGACCGTAAAAACACCCCCACTATGCCTGCCTCTAAGGGCGCGAGCTACATCCGAACAGAAGCCCACACATTTTCCCCACTTGATCCCTTTGTCTCATGTATTGCAATTATCGAGAGTGTGAAATATTTTTCTCCAGTTGTTCGGGTTGACAAAGTTCTATAAAACATAATTTCGTCATGAATGTTGTTATCATATACATANACATATCTTACGTAGCGTGTTAATTACGTATCATTCGCAACATCAGTAGTCTGGTCTATTTGCAACGCATAATACGGGCTCTTCTTAACTCTTTCGATTAACTGAGATTTAACGTCTCCT
>NW_019719924.1:0-464 GCF_002891405.2 Cryptotermes secundus
AAGCTAGAAACGCAAAACTACCAAGCTAGCAACGCAAAACTAGCAGGCTAGCAACGCTAAGATACCAAGCTACCAACGCAAAGATACCAAGCTACCAACGCAAAACTAGCAAGCAAGCAACGCAAAGCTAGAAAGCTAGCAACGCAAATGTAGCAATCTACAAACACAGCAACGCAATGCTAGCAAGCTAGCAAACGCAAAGCTACCAAGCTAGAAACGTTAACCTAGCCATCTAGCAACGCTAACTAGGAAGCAAAGAACGCAAAGAAAGCAAGAAAGCAACCAACGCAGAGCTAGCAAGCTAGAAATTCAAAGCTAGTTAGCTAGCAAAGGAAAGCTAGCATGCTAGGAACGCANAAAAACTAGCAGGCTAGCAACACAAAGCTAGCAAGTTGGACACTTAAAACTAGCAAGATAACAACGCAAATCTAGCAAGCTAAACACGCATACATAGAAAGCTAGCA
>NW_019719925.1:0-382 GCF_002891405.2 Cryptotermes secundus
TCTGCCACAAAGTATTAAAAACTTGGTCAATGATACTAAAAAGTTAAAATCGGAGTGAAAGAATTATCTACATGCTCATTCCTTCTACTCTTTAGCCCTTTCGCGCGGTGATTTAAATTCCGCTGCCGTGTCTCTCCGGCGGTAATATATTCAGCCGGCCATTTAAATTTTGCTCGAAAATGATTTATTCATCATTGTTCTTAAATTCTATGAGATAGGAACATGAAACTTTCACTAAAATGATCTTAAAAGGTGGTTTTATAACCTTGCTTTATAATATGAGCGCCCGGTATCTCGGCAATGGAAGCAGTTGGTTTAGAATTTGAGCAGTGTTATCGTACGCCTTGAAGCATGAAACTTTCACTAAAATGATCTTAAGAGA
>NW_019719926.1:0-405 GCF_002891405.2 Cryptotermes secundus
ATATGACAAATACAAATTCGGAAACATTTTCCCAGCACCTAGATTCCCAGATTTACTCGCGATTTGTTCAGTTCTTTAAAATCCTGTCGCGTATTGCGGGGTATAACGCGACAAATAAGTTCACGCCGTATTTTATATAGCGAATTTTATTTCACATCCGCTCTCACAATCACCCAAATTACAGATTTACGATTACTGCTATCTGCAGTATCACAAATAGTACACTCCAAATGCCACAATACAACTGACTGGTTGCTGGCTAACTCGGCGGTAGGTCCAGGACTCGCTGACTGTCTCAGTACAACTTAGTACAACTCACTAGTACAACTCAGTACAAACTGTGAATAGCCTTCGTTGCGTCTCATGTAGCCTCGATCGGACCAAACGGAAAACGGTCGCGTAATA
>NW_019719927.1:0-440 GCF_002891405.2 Cryptotermes secundus
CTAAGCAACGACCGCGAGATGGGCGGATATACAACGCCTTTTATGGGCAACGGCTCGGTAAACAAGTTCCTGCAGCATACAGACACGAACGCAACAACAGAAGCGATGTTATACGCAAGGAACAATGTCAGTTGAGACTTAGTTCTGTACTGGAGTTTGTGGAGAGAAGACTTGAGCCGGAAGCGGAAGAATAGCTATTGTTGGAGCCGTTACCAGAAAACGTCTAGTAACAGACTGAGAACACTAGACTGTGTGCTCGAGGGAACTGTATGGTGTGAAAATGTCAACAGTGTTATAGTTATTTGTAGTTACTACCTGCAAGCGGTCAAAAATCTATTCACCAGTCCAAGCCCCATCTATAGTAACACATTCACATGACACTCCCGTAAATCACGCTCTGCCACTCTAAAATTAATATTGAATACGGCGGTAGAGAGGTT
>NW_019719928.1:0-543 GCF_002891405.2 Cryptotermes secundus
GCCTCTACCTAAACACAGGACAACACAAACACAGAATAAGCACTTGCACCTACAAAACATCTATGCCTTGAGTGGGATTCGAAACCATGATCCCTGCTTTAGAGCGAGCGAAGACAGTTCATGCCTTAGACCGCTCGGCTACCGTGAGGATGAGGTGGGCAGGGCATGAAGCACGAATGGGGGAGAAGAGGAATGCATATAGGATATTGGTGGGAAAGCCAGAAGGAAAATACCACAGGGAAGACCAAGACGTAGGTGGGTGGACAATAATAAAATGGATCTTAGAGAGATAGGATGGAATGGGATGGATTGGATTGATCTGGCTCAGGAAAGGGATCAGTGAGGGGCTCTTGTGACTACGGTAATAAAGCTTCGGGTTCCATAAAATGCTGGGAAATTCTTGAGTAGCTGCAGAATTCGGTACTTCTTAAGAAGGGCTCAGCTCCATGAGTAAGTAAGCATAATCTTGTTGCTCTTCAGATATCTTATGTGCTTGTGTTTTTTATGTTTTCATTCCTTAGCCATTTTGTTTTTCTTTGTTAT
>NW_019719929.1:0-430 GCF_002891405.2 Cryptotermes secundus
GGTGAGGTATTTTAAGTTTTATCTGTTTTAGAATAACCTTGTTGTGTACCTGCCTATTCGAGTTGTTACAAAGAGCATATTGTAATTTTATACCCTATGTGAAATTTCAACGGTAGGACATTTTATTAAGGGAAACGACTTCTCCTTATGCGGTTTCCCCAATAAGTACTGTGCACTGAAGATCACAGAAATGTTACGTGCGTGACTCCAAGGATATAGAAACGTTAAATGTTAGCAAACATCACGAACAGCCAAGATATTTTCTGAAATTACAGTGCAGAATTTTCTGCTCGGGCATGCTAGTACCCTTATAATTCACTCACTTAAAGGTACATTTGTCCCTGTGCTTAACTAATTAAGCACTACGCCATGAAGGGGATGGATGTATAGATCTGTATTTTTCTTGACCTCGGCATTAGTTGGATGTGAG
>NW_019719930.1:0-402 GCF_002891405.2 Cryptotermes secundus
CAGCATTACGTTCATCACGTTGTTCTTAAGCACCCTCAATGCATGCGTTCCCTTTACAGACTGGTTTTTCACATCCGTATAAAACGATACGTAAAAGCAGGCCTATGCTTTCGCACACCTCAATCGTTCCGTTCTTCACTTATTTATTTATTCATTCATTCACGTGTTTGTTTGGGGTTTGCTCAGCAACGCTGTTAGTAACTAACATTATATGGCGTCGAATAGTAGGATGACTGATGAAATGGAAAGGATTTTGAAGGAAGCGGTAATTACTAACACTGCATTTGCCTGGAGGGACTATGGAAAACCATGAGAAACCTCGATCAGGATAGACGGTGTCAAGGCCGAGATTCGAAATGAGCACCTCAATAATACTAGCCTAGTGTTACCGCCACGCCAAGC
>NW_019719931.1:0-519 GCF_002891405.2 Cryptotermes secundus
CATTAAAGGCAAATAAACACAGCTGAGGACGGTTTGTCTTTTGTTTCTGAGGCGTCAAATCGACGTAGCGAACATGATTTTTTTTTTGGTGGGAGAGGAGGGATGGGAAAGGGAATTAGTGCCTTTTGTTCCCATGTTGAATTCCTTCGAAAGACGGAGGAAGGCCCGAAGAAGTTCGCTAGGGCCAGCAATGTAAAATAACATTTAGAAGGTACGTGGCAGATTTTGATTNCCCCACGTTGACTTGTGCAGCTGATTCATTAAATTTTCAAGTATAGGGAATCAGCGAGCAGTTTATGAAAAATTGAACGTTTTTAAGGCGTAATTCTTAAAAATGAGGTACCGATTTTAAGAGTCTGACTGTGTCACATGTCCAGAATGACGGCCCTTAACGCACAGAAGCCAGTTATGTAGATTATGTTTGCATGAAATGCTTTTATTTCCTGCAGTATATCTCACTTCACTTACCTGCTTAATATAAGAGGCCTAATATGTCGCTTTCTAATATTACTGTGGGAT
>NW_019719932.1:0-1241 GCF_002891405.2 Cryptotermes secundus
TATTGCCATATTCTGTGGTCTATTGGTCAGAGTTCCTGGCTACAGTTCCTGAGGTCTCGGGTCTGTTTATCGGTGCTGCCAGATTTTCTGATAAGTAGTGGATCTGGATCGGAGTCCACTCAGCCTCCTGAGAATTATTGACGAGCTATTTCAAGGAAATAGCGGCTCCGGTCTAGAATACAGACTAACGACCGTGGGAACTGCTCTGACCACGTGACACCCTCTATCCGCAAAAGTTGGCACTAACTTAGCCAACAAGCGGCGGTCGATCGGCGGTATATTTCACTTGTGGACTACAGACAACGGAGTTAAATTCGTTTTTTGTTTCAGTGACTTGTATGAGGTTTGTAAAAGTGCATTACGAGTATGTTTTAATTTCAGTCACTGTAATTGACTAGGCTGTTTGAACATGGAGGAAAATGTAAGTGCGGAGTTCAAGAAGTTACAGGGAAAGATCTTTGCTGGTCGCCAAGTACAATTAATTAGAAAGATCAAGTCAAGGATTATGAGATGGGCAGGGCATGTAGCACGCACTGGAAGAAGCCGAATGTATATAGGATTATTGTGGGAAAGCCAGAAAGAAAGACGCTACTAGGAAAACCTAGCCATGGGTGGAAATATAAGATTAAAATAGGTCTTAGGGAGATAGGATGAGATGGTTTAGAATGGATTGATCTGGCTCAGGATAATACCAGTTGATTATCATAAGCTGACAACGACGTGGGCCATTTTGTGGTTTGTATTGATTTGGATGCTAGTCGATCCATAATACACAGGGTGTTTCACGACTTTAGGGCATAACTAC
Organism: Cryptotermes secundus; assembly: GCF_002891405.2. NCBI lineage: Eukaryota > Metazoa > Arthropoda > Insecta > Blattodea > Kalotermitidae > Cryptotermes > Cryptotermes secundus. The sequence continues at coordinate 806 of NW_019719932.1, forward strand.
AGGAGGTGATTTCTAGGTCTTTGTGATCAAAAAAGTTCATATAAACATGTGTCTTTGATTTTGGATGGTTACGGAGTTATGACTGTTTTAAACTGAGAAGAGAAGGTAACGATTACTGACGATACACGGAACAAAATAATAAACCAGCATAATACATGATACATTTAGAGTATAAATGTAAAGTTAACTTCGTGAAATTACTTTTAATTTGAATTTATTGGTGCTTAAAGCTGATTTTCGAAAATGACACCGCCGGCCGCAACATAGGCTGCCGCTCGGTTGTGAACCACGCCGGACATACCAACCCACCCCGCCTTATGTACAACTCAAGTGTCGAGATAACGAGAACGCTCTGTCTGTAGATGGCTAAAAATAGCGACCCGCAAGATGGTAGACGCGGTTCACACGAGGGCGTGTACGGAAATGAAAAAACGGT
>NW_019719933.1:0-251 GCF_002891405.2 Cryptotermes secundus
AATGCACCAAGGCATTTCAGACTCACACCACTGTTTGTCTATCAATCTGAAAATTCTTGTGTATTAAGAAAATAAAGCATACCAGTTACATGGATGACAGATTTTCAAAAACTGGTTTTACATACATTTTGTGCCCACAGTGAATTTTACTGTGCAAAGAAAGAATTCTCTTCAAAATTTTGTAGTTGCTTGACAGTGCTCATAACATTCATTTTGACATTAGAGTTATCTTCCTGCAAATCCGTCTTCAT
>NW_019719934.1:0-412 GCF_002891405.2 Cryptotermes secundus
TAATGGAAATACATTTGCATCAATTCCTATGGGACACTCGGTGCACTTGGAAGAAAACTATAACGATTTGGCTGTGATTCTTGAGAAAGCCAACAATCAAGAACATCAATGGATGGTTTGTGGAGACTTCAAAATATTAACCATGTTGTTGGGCCAGCAAGCAGGTTATACAAAACATCCCTGCTTCTTATGCCTGTGAGACAGTCGAGCTGGAGACCTCCATTAATTAATATGACCTTGGTTCCGCCTGGAAAGGTTTTATTACCACCTCTTCATATTAAATTAGGGCTCATGAAGCAGTCTGTAAAATCACTGCCAAAAGATGGAGAGTGTTTCACATATTTGGGTTCCAAGTTCCCAAAACTGCCTGAAGCCAAGTTGAAAGAGGGCGTTTTTACTGGTCCCGACATAC
>NW_019719935.1:0-402 GCF_002891405.2 Cryptotermes secundus
GTTAACACGTTACACTGGTGTCAGAAGTGGGATTAGTAACGTTAACACGTTACAATATTAACATTCAGTAACAGTATTGTCACGTGTCGTGCTTAGCGAAATGACGGGGTCTAGTTCGGATCATTGGATTTATTAACATCTTGGTTACATACTCTTAATTACGCTTAAATACATGCAATACGGCGCAATCGATAAATTACCCACTTTCCAGTTCATCGTTGCACACGCACTAGGAGCGACCGCATTAATTATTATAATTATATTTTTTATAAAACGCCCCAATCCCATTGTTGCCTTGCGTATATTCGGCCGCGAGGTGTTTAACGGTCATTTACCTTGCAACGCTTGTGTTCATCCACGTTACAGTATTATTGGAATTGTCAAAATTATAAAATTATTTAA
>NW_019719936.1:0-403 GCF_002891405.2 Cryptotermes secundus
TTTCTTGCATGGCCTTCAACTCTTTCAGAATGTCTTCCTTCTCCGTTTTCATGCTGGCGTCTAATTTGGCCAGCAAATCTCTGTCTTTCCTCCTACTGGCCTCCATTTCTTCTTTGTCAACCTTCCTATCGGCTTTTATTTCTATCAGCATCTCCATTACTCATTGCAAATCTTGTTTCTCCATTTTGTAGGTGTAGAATAGTCGAAGCAGTTGTTCGTTTAGTTATTCTTTGAGGCGTATTTAAGCTCGTAAAAATTCTGACACCAAATTGTCACATGTCTTGAGTTCGAATCTCGTTGATCACGTGTGTAAGTCCAAATCCCGTTGGTCACGTGTTTAAGTTCAAATTCCTTTGGACACGTGTTTAAGTTCAAATCCCACTTCTGACACCAGTGTAATGTG
>NW_019719937.1:0-208 GCF_002891405.2 Cryptotermes secundus
AAGTGTCGCTGGGGCGGGTTTCCTCCGAGTACTTCGGTTTCCCCTCACAATCTTCATTCCATCAAATTCTCTATTATCATAATCACCCGGGGCAGGCTACAATAGGGCAATCAGTGGGCTCCGTGACGAGTGGACCCAGTTGGACTCCACCCCCCACTAAGCGAATTAGAAAAAAAGTAAGTAAAAAGTAAAGGTATCCTTGTAACAG
>NW_019719937.1:334-444 GCF_002891405.2 Cryptotermes secundus
GGCCATAATGCAGCTGGAAGGTTTAGGTCAACTGAAAATATCCAATGACCTCATCAGAATACGGTCTCGCGACCTTCCGGCTTGTAGCATAGTGCCTCAACAAACTACGC
>NW_019719938.1:0-1220 GCF_002891405.2 Cryptotermes secundus
AATTAGCAATGTTTTCAGGATTAGCGTCAGGAGGAAAGTAATGATACTAAGTTAATTAATAGAATTTACAAAAATTATAAACGAACTCAAATAATTTTATGAAATGTTTATTTTTCTGAATATTCTTTGACGATTTCACGTTTATATAAGGAATTACAGACAATATGTGAAAGATTTCTTCTTAATAAATGGAATACTGTCCAAATTATTGACCATTTCTACATTACATTAGGGATATTTAGGTCCATTTTGATTGATATTACGTTAAATTTAATGAGTATAAAGTAGGTTTTGAAAGGTTTCAATGAATTTAAGAAATTTGTACCAATAATTATTACTGATTTCAGTTTAATACATTGATTTTCAACAATTTGTCAAAGATTCCACTTTTATTTATGGAAATCTTTCCATTTGTTTGACGATATTTAAGGATGAATTAAATTTAATAAAATTTTGAACGATTTTATGATAATTTAAGGAATACTAAAATAATTTTGACTTTCTTAAACCAAATTCATATAATTTACCTTATAATTATTTCTTGAATTCATATTAATATAAATAAATCAATTATTTTGTGAAAGACTTCACACTAAATTTTCGAATTCTAGCAGACTTTTCGACGATTTACATAATTATTACAGAAATTTAAAGAAACTAAGAACGATTCGAAGTTAATTTAAGAAATTTTAAATGAATTTTAAAAGAATTCATCGATATTTATATAATTTTAACCTCAAGTTCTTTAAAATGTTCACTATAAAATAAAGAATTTCAAGAAATTTATAAACGATTTCACTCTAATTTTACAAATTCCTTCAAATTTCTGATAATTACTATAACATTTAATTAATTTAATAAAATGTTCAGTAATTCTAAGTTAATTAACAGAAATAACAAAAATTATGAACGAAATCAAACAATTTTATGAAATGGTTTTTTTCCGGATATTCTTTGACGATTTTACGTTAATATAAGGAATTACAGACAATATGTGAAATATTTCTTCTTATTAAATGAAATTCTGTCCAAATTATGGACGATTTCTACATTACATTAGGGAAATTTACGTCATTTCTGTTCGATATTTTGTTAAATATAACGAGAATAAACCAGATTTTGAAAGGTTTCTACGAATTTAAAAAATTTTGACCAAGATTTATTACAGATTTAAGTTTAATATAAAGATTTTCAACAAAGTGTCAAAGAATTCACTTTTT
>NW_019719939.1:0-312 GCF_002891405.2 Cryptotermes secundus
CCCATAGGGTTGTGAGAAGTCGAGGCTCCCACATTTTCTAGACAGCCAACTCACAGATGGCGGTAAGGTTGTCAGCCTCGCACGCCGGCTGCCCTGTATCCCAGGAAGATTCCTGGTACTCATTTCTGTTAGAGGCTGAGTCGACCCTAGGACCATAGTGCGGCTGCAAGGATTATGTTAATTGAAAAATCCAATGTAATCGGAACTCGAACTCGCGACCTTCCGCCTTGTAGCATAGTGTCTTAAGCAACTACGCTCCCACGTGCCCCATATATACAGGGTGTCCCAGGAGGAATGTGCCAAACTTCGGGA
>NW_019719940.1:0-471 GCF_002891405.2 Cryptotermes secundus
TTAAGGGGGAGCAGTGTGACATGCCACCAGGAAGGCTGGATGATAAGACATCCATCACTGGTCAACAGCTAGAAACGCCTAGGAAATCATTGCTCCGGAGATGAAAGTCTAACAGTGGGGTTTCCACCATTACAAACGAATTTTTTGAGGCAGACAGGTATACCCGCATTAACAAGAGATTCGTTGCATAGCTGAGGCCAAAATGAAACCCTTCGGCAAGAGTTCATATCTGACAAGGGACCAGGACAATTGAGCTCCGAGCAGAGCAGAAGACACTTCGCCGAGATAGTGGTGCAAGGGTGCTGTAACACTGAAGAAGAAACGTCCGAAGATGTTACAAGTGTGAAGATTGTATTTGTGAATGTAAAGAGCGATCATCCAATAAATATTTGTCCAAATCCGAGACCCACAGAATTTCTTCTTGCATTGCCTAGGAAACACATGACAGTATTATGAATGAAAAGGCACAAT
>NW_019719941.1:0-1127 GCF_002891405.2 Cryptotermes secundus
AGACAGTACATGCCTTAGACCGCTCGACTACCGTGACCGACATTCATTACTATTATTGTGAAAAATGGTTCACGGTTTGACGGAGCAGGATGCAAAAGGTGGTATGATAGCATGCCGTTCTACCGATCGTGCACTCGGAGGTGGTAGCCGTTTGGTTGTTCGTTTAAGTGTGCGTAGAGATGGCAGAAGAATTGCATTCAAAACGTAACTGCGGCCAATTTGTGCATGAGGGATAACCATGGCAACCGATAACAAGAGGAATTACGTATTGGACGGCGTTTGGAGCTGAATGTGCTGTTTTGAATATTCTGTCGCAATCTGACACAAATAATAATGGTAGAAGATAAGGTTAAAAAATCTTAAGCTTGAACCTGAATGTGAATTCAGATTTGAAGTGGAAAGTAAAAATGAAGAAGTGGTTTTAGAGGTGAGTTGTATTCTGTTAACCTAACCTCAGTCGTTGGAAATATATTTATTTACAATCCATAATTTTTTTACATAATGTCACTTCGCTCAAAACCATCTTGAGGGGAATGAGTTAAATTATATCAAACTCAGTTCGAAAACAGAAAACACACAATGGAGTAAGAACCTCTGCAGTACAAGATATCAGGTTGCAACATTATTTATCGGGAGAACGTTTCTCACCAGTGCCCGTAAAATAAGAACATTTCATTTACATCAATTCAACACCCCCTTACTGAAATGCAATGGATATTTGAACTGTAACATATATAGAATACTTGTGTTTAGGAAAGCTGATGGTGGGTAAACTTCAAAGAAAATTCTGTTTCCATCAGAGATACTTGTATTCAACTTCATAACTTTGCTTACAACTTGTAATTGAAAGCTACACAAAACATAGCTTTTCAGTTACATTAATGTGTTATAAATCATGTATAGGGAGTAATAACCCTGAGGTTTCCATTGGTTATTAATTTAAGTAGTATAACGAAACTCGAGAATCTGATACTTTTGTTAACAAGAGCAGGATTGCATTTGTTAGTGCATGAAAGGCAATAAAATAACTGCAGAACTCTGACAAACATCATGATCTGAAACATGCTCATGTTTCCAAATTAAATACTAAACATAATAATGTGGACAAAATAATAAATTAACTGAAC
>NW_019719942.1:0-484 GCF_002891405.2 Cryptotermes secundus
CAGGGTCACGGTGGAGGTATTCGACCCCGCCTCCACACGGGTAAATTCTTCCGTCTGGTAAGCTCACTGCTTTGGTTAGCCCTGGAAACTCCGCACGGACCACAGAAAACAAGTCACGTGATAGTACTCTTGCAGTGTGACGTCAATGCGCTTGCGTGAAGTCTGTTTACTGAGCCGTTGCTTAGAAGCGGGTTGCGCAACCTCGTTGTTCCATTGTTACGAGCGTGTATCGCGTGTGTTTACATGTCCGTTACCTTGCAACGCTAGCAACTGATACATTAAGTACGAGTGTATCATACGATTATATTACAAATGTAAACCTACAGTGTTCTGGACGGAAATAGTGAAGCTAATGAACCGCACATTTTCATAAAAGGTACCTCCCCAAGAACGACTATGATCTACGCGCCTTATTCGTATCGATCTCTCGATATGATTCTCATCTCATAACACAAGGTTACATTTATGCTTTTACTGGAAATCC
>NW_019719943.1:0-383 GCF_002891405.2 Cryptotermes secundus
CCGTCAAATTAATTCGCCAATTTAATTAATTAGCATCAACACAGCTAAATAACCTCCATAATTTTATAGTAATAAAACAAACTCCGTGGCTTTAGACCGCAAGCGAATTATGCCGACCGAGCGACCGCCGCTTGTCGGCGAAGTTAGTGCCAACTTTAGCGGATAGAGAATGTCACGTGGTCAGCGCAACGGTTCCCCACGGCCGTTAATCTCTGTTTTCTATACCGGAGCTGATATTTCCTTGAAATAGTTACTCAATTATCCTCACGAGGCTGAGCTGGCCCCGTTCCAGACCGAATACTTCTCAGAAAATCTGGTAGCGCCGCGAATCGAACCCTGGTCCTCTGGATCTGTAGCCAAGAACTCTGACCACTAGACCACAG
>NW_019719944.1:0-374 GCF_002891405.2 Cryptotermes secundus
TTGCTAGCTTGATAGCTTTGCGTTGCTATCTTGCTAGTTTTGTGTTGCTCGTTTGCTAGCTCTGCGTTGCGAAATTGCTACCTTTGCGTTGCTAATTCCCATGCTTTGCGCTGCTAGTTTGCTAGCTTGTTAGATTTGCGTTGATAGGTTGCTAGCTTTGCGTTTCTAGCTTGCTAGCTATGTGTTGCTAGATTGCTGGATTTGCGTTGCAAGCTTGCTACCTTTTATATTGCTAGCTTGATAGCTTCGCGTTGCTTGCTTGTTTGTTTGCTTTGCGTTTCTTATTTTTAGCTTTCGTTTCTAGAGTGCTAGCTTTGCGTGCTAGCTTCCTATCTTTGCGTTGCTAGCTTTCTATCTTTGCTTTGTTAGCTTGC
>NW_019719945.1:0-1287 GCF_002891405.2 Cryptotermes secundus
CGACCAAAGCATAGCTAGCTAGTTACAAAAGCATAGCTAGCAAGCGGGAAACGCAAAGCTGGCAAGCTAGCATCGCAGATCTGGCAAGATAGCAAAGCAAAGCTAGCAAGCTAGGAAACCATAACTGGCAAGATAGCAAAGCAAAGCTTGCAAGCGTTCAACGCAAAGCTAGCATTACAGCAAAGCAAAGCTAGCAAGCTAGCAACGCAAAGCTAGCAAGCTAACAAGGCAAAAATAGCAAGCTTAACAACGCAAAGCTAGCAAACTAGCAATGCAGAACTTGCAAGCTAGAAACGTATAGCTAGGAAGCTAGTAACGCAAATCTAGCAAGATAGCAAGCTAGCATCGCATAGCTAGCAAGCTAGCAAAGAAAATCTAGGAAGTTAGTAACGCAAAGCTAGCAAGCTAGCAACGCAATGCTAGCAAGCTAGCAACGCAAAGCTAGCAAGCTAGCAACGCAAATCTAGTAACATAGCAACGCAAAGTTCACAAGCTAACAACGAAAATCTAGCAATATTGCAAGCTAGCAACGCAAAGCTACAAACCAGAAAAGCAAAGATAGCAAGGTAGCAAAGGAAAGCTAGCAAGCTAGCCAAACAAATCTAGCAAGATAACAAAGCAAAGCTGGCAAGCTAACAACGCAAGCCTGGCAAGCTAAAAACGACATCTGGCCAGCTAGCAACCGAAAGCTGGCAAGTTAGCAACGCAAAGCTGGCTAGTCAGCAACGCAAAGCTAGCAAGCTAGCAACGCATATCTAGCAAGCAAGCAAGCTATTAACCCAAAGCTGGCAAGCTAGCAACGCAAAGCTGGCTAGATAGCAACGCATATCTAGCAAGCTAGAAAGTTAGCAACGGAAAGCTAGCAAGCTAGCAAAACCGAGCTTGCAAGATTGCAAAGCAAATCACGCAAAGTTAGGAAGTTAGCAACGCAAAGCCATCAAGCTAGCAACGCAAAGCTAGCAACATAGCAACGCAAAGTTAGCAAGTTAGCAAAGCAAAGCTAGCAAGTTATCAACGCGAATTTAGCAAGCTAGCAAGCTAGCAACACAAATCTAGCAAAATAGCAACGTAAAGTTTGAAGTTAGCAACGGAAAACTAGGCATCTAGCAACGCAAACCTAGCAAGCTTATAACGCAAAGTTAAGAAGCTAGAAACGAAAAGCCAGCAAGCTAGCAAGGCTAAGATAGCAAGCTAGGAAGCTGGAACGAAAAGCTAACAAGGTAATAAAGCAAAGCTACCAATCCAGCAACTCATAACTATCAAACTAGCAACGCAAGACTATCAAGC
>NW_019719946.1:0-221 GCF_002891405.2 Cryptotermes secundus
TATTATTTTTTATATTTAAAAAATTTATCAATGCTATAAAATGAGCGAAGATAGAAATTGGAGTAATGTCTTCTTAAAAAGATTTATATTGCCATGCAGCTGTTTTATGTTAATTGGGAGATTATTAAATATCTTAATTCCGATAAATTGAGTACCTTTCTGATAAATCGATAATTTAGCAGATGGAAGATAAAGATTAGAAATGTTTCTAGTCGTAATCG
>NW_019719946.1:323-507 GCF_002891405.2 Cryptotermes secundus
AAGCGAAGAAAATATCTTCCTACAAGGATCTTTGTAACCTACACCAACCATAATTCTAATAACTCTTTTTTGAAGTCTAAAAAGGTGCATACTCTGATATGAATTCCCCCAGAAAATCAAGCCATAAGACATTATGGAATGAAAATAGGCAAAATAAATCATTTTGAGGGTATCGATATTTAGA
>NW_019719947.1:0-771 GCF_002891405.2 Cryptotermes secundus
AAATAATTCACGTCTTGTATTTTTAATGAACACAGTCCTAACCGACCCCGGACACACTGTGTAGAATTGTACACTCATGGATAAATAATAAGCGAAAATATTATCTTGAAAATCTGCAGTTCATTCTGCAAAAAGTTTTATGCTTCTCCCGCTCACTTAACGACACTGCGGTAATCTTCCTGGCGCTTAAAAATTAATTATGAAGTAGTAATACAAAGTATTTCCAAAATCGAAAAAATAAAATACAAATGCTTACGGAATATGAAAGGTATAAAAAAAAATTATTATCATTCAAAATTTAAAACTGCAGACTGCTAAGCAGCCTAAACACGATGAGTTTTATTTTGTTGTTTCTGGTTTGAAAATTATAACCTATGGAAACCCCGACAATAATATAGAATCACGTTCTATTTCTTCGATATCCTTATTAGCAATTTTAGGGTTAAATCTGGCGACTTATGAGACCAAGCGATTGGTCCACCTCTGCCAATTCATATCCCAGCCATCTTTCTGTCCAGGTGGTTCCTAACATGGTGGCAGAAATGTTGCGGCGCATGCGCGCAAGCCGGGTATGGAGAAAAAAAAAACTTTCAGAGTTTACCTTTCCGATGACATAAACCGGATACGTGTATGACAATAGTTTCCGAGGTATAATTTTCTTTTTATTTTTGTTACCTTTCATTCGGACATGATATGTACCGATAGTCAGGTAATCGCTCCAGACTTAAACAACGAGAAGGAAGGAGACTGGTATTCAGAATCAATTTCAAA
>NW_019719948.1:0-416 GCF_002891405.2 Cryptotermes secundus
GCCAGGAGAGAGACAACTAGGAAGACCAATACGTAGGTGGGTGGATGACATTAAAATGGATCTTAGAGCGATAGGATGTACTGGTATGGAAACGACTGATCTGGCTCAAGATAGAGAGTACTGTAGGGCTGTTGCAAACACGGTAATGAAACTTCGGATTCCATAAAATGTTGTGAAATTCTTGAGCAGTTGAACACCTGGCGGATTTTCAAGGAGGGCGCGGCTCCATGGAGTTAGTTACTTTGTAGGCCGCACCATAGCTCAAGCGGTTAGTCGCTGGCTTCCCACCGCGGCGGCCCAGGTTCGATCCGGGGTCTGGTCAAGTGGGATTTGTGGTGGACAAAGTGGTGTTGGGACAGGTTTTCTCCGATTACTTCGATTCCCCTGCCAATCTTCATTCCACCAAATTCTCCATC
>NW_019719949.1:0-318 GCF_002891405.2 Cryptotermes secundus
CAGAAGGAAAGAGATCTGGTTGTAAAAGTATTTATTGCAAGAAGCAAAATTGGAATTGAAAGGGGGGCGAGGGGGGGAGCACAGAAAATAGTTGCTGAGGTAGCATACCTTCTTACCGATTGTGCTCTCGGCCCTGGAGGCCATTTTAAATTTAGTTCATGTAAGCTGAAAATAGATGGCAGCAGCATTGTACCGAGGTGTCATGACGGCCATGTTGTTAACCAATAACATGGGAGTTTCACGGGGCTGATCGTGATCGCCACCGCCACCGCGATCGGTCTGTTGTGTGGGAGCCTAAAAGTGTACAATCAGAATCGT
>NW_019719949.1:326-511 GCF_002891405.2 Cryptotermes secundus
GTTCAGACTGATCAGAATTGCCAACAAGAGAGGAGGTATATTATCATGGAATTTATGACAGAGGAGCCAGCTGTTGTAAGAAACATGTTTACGACATGTGACATTTTTCATGTATTTATTTGTGGTTGTTTGATACATGAGGTTAATTTAATTGCTATGTCAGTATATCAGATCATTTGGCGTCG
>NW_019719950.1:0-440 GCF_002891405.2 Cryptotermes secundus
TGTGATGGCGTGCACGAACTCAAACCCATGAACTTTCCTAAAAAAGGTAAAGTTGTCCGTGTGCTTAACTAATTAAGCACTAAGTCATGAAGACCTGTGGGGGAGTGGATGTAGAGATCCACATTTTCTTGACCTCGGCACTAGTTGGAGGTCAACTGAAACTTCTTTGCCTAAATTTTCAAGCGTTATCAACGATGCTGTCAGTATCGAGTGTATATAACGCCGATGAAAAGATTAATGAACACTGGGTAGTTGGTGGAATAAGAATTGGCAGGAGAAACAGCAGCACTCGGAGAAAACCTGCCCTAGCGCCACAAATCCTACATTAATGACCGGGAACTGAACCCAGGCCTCTGCAGATGGAACACGGCGACTAACCGCCCGAAATATGGCACGGCCCGCCTTATTTGCAATCTTAGTACTACACTACAGGTCTACAA
>NW_019719951.1:0-751 GCF_002891405.2 Cryptotermes secundus
CACTAAGATAGAAAGGACGAGTATTATTGTTCACACATGTTCTGAGATTCAGAAACACTGCATCAGCGTATCCGTCACAACCGAGGCATCATTTTCTCTGACATCTGAATATAACGGAATGTATTTACGCAGAAATGACATAATACCGAACTGAAACTATTTTGTTCCAAAGTAAATTTGTGGAACGTTGAACCAATAAAACAAGCAGGCTTTGAAAAAATAGAAAACTCTAACCGCCGTGAACTTATTGCGTCAAAGCATTTAATAAGTTTTAACCTTTAAGTTTTAGGTTACCATCCAGCGTCACAGCATGCATTATACATATTGTAACATGACGCCTGAAAGCCGGAATATTTAATTCCTAGGCACTTCCTCGGGAAACACATTACCGTGGAAGCGAACGCGCGCAAAAATATGACGGTGTTCTCTATGGTCGGCGTGTCGCGCGCGTTTTTACGAAATGGTGCGATAATCACATTTCTGCAACAGTGACTACACACGCAACAATAGATGTAGCGGTGTTTTCTGTGGGTTCGCCCCAAGGATATGTAATGAGGATCTCACGCAGGTAGAATCAGAATCGAGTCGAGTTCCGAAGTTGGCAGCTGCCGCTGAGACAGTCTGCGGTCCACGGGAGAAAGGAATTAGGCTCTGCAAAGAAGCCTTCACGTGTGGTTTGAAGTTACAGCTAGCCTGCAATGAATCCGTTGCCAAGAAACGACTAGTGAAGACCGAGGACACGAGTGAGTGT
>NW_019719952.1:0-1556 GCF_002891405.2 Cryptotermes secundus
CAAACTTGGGCTGGAAAATAATTTCCAACCGAATGGCTTATGTAATCAACAACGGTACACCCGACGGGTGATCTATTATTCATTTCTCAATCAGTAGGAAATACAGACAGTGGCGATAGGCTTCGTCGCCATATTTGTACTCAAAGAGAGGAAAAGGTTTATAATGGCAGGAGATACCTAGGGCAGGATATGAGCGGTAGGGACTGGAGCTGTCATGCCGGACACTCCACAAGATTACACAGAATCCACATATTTTGAGACATTTGCTTCTCCAAAATCACGGAATATTATTTTTAATTATTACAAGAAATAAAAATAAGAAGGAACAGCTGTAATAAATTAATTTATTGTTACTGAGAAGGGCCTCCATATTTTGACGGCCAAGGGACCGCCAAAACTGTAAATCCTACCATGAATATATGTATACAAATGAAAAAAGAACTGTAAATTTTATCAAATTAGATTAATTAAACCTACATATCTTAAAGTCGATCATAGTGGCCGGCCGCGTGGTCTAGGACGTTAAATGTTTTCGCTCAGCCGAATACTGGGATCGTGAGTTCGAATACCACTCGAGGCATGGATGTCTCTTCGCGTTTATTCTGTTCGTGTTAGGTAGCGGCTTTCGACGGGCTGATCCCTCGTCCAAGGGGTCCTACCGTCTGTCTAAGATTACGAAACCAAAGTGAAACGAAGCGTTTCACGGATGCCCTATACTCCAAATGGGTACAGCAGGCAGGCAGGCAAATAGATAGACTTTAAAAGTACACTGACGCAGAATATTTTCGTATTAATCTGCTTCCTTGAGAGAACAATCTCATTTTACTTAGTGATGGTGCATCAAATGGAGAAATCATTTTATGTCGACTGAGATAAGAGGATGGTCATTAGACTGAAGATGAAAAAACTGCGGTCGAAACGACCAAGGTATGAATCCCTAATAACGCTCCTGCTGAAATGAGGAAAACCGAGGTAATCTTCAGTGAGGACGGGCAGGGATTTCAACTGTGCGGCTCCAGATACGAGAGAAGGGCGCTACCACTCGGTACGAGACAAGTTCACCACATCGCTGGTATGCATCTTCACGGAATTAGTGTCGAGAGGTCGAGTTTCATTAGCTCTAAACACGTACTGAGTAGGCGGTTTGGTCTGCCGGAAGGAACAAAGTACAGATAATCTACGTAGGAAACAAAAATTAACATTTACTCCATTTTTGTCCCGTTCCATAAACAGAATAGCATTTAAAACTTACAAAAAAAAAGAATAGAATTCGTTCATCTGCATTTATAAAATACTTCCTCTATATAACTGCATTTAAATTGAAGTCTTACGAATCCTGACGCCGTGTATTTCACGGATGGTTAACCTGAGGACTTCGGCACCATTTTCTTAGTTAGGCTGAAGTCTGGAAACCAAAACTTCTCGTAATAAGACAGCAAATAATGTAGTGCACTATAAGATAAAGATATCTCAATGCTTAACTAACTAAGCACTACGCCATGAAGGCGTACAGGGGATTGGACGTATACATCCACATTTTCATTACCTCGGCACTG
>NW_019719953.1:0-347 GCF_002891405.2 Cryptotermes secundus
CTATTTTGTTGAAATTATTTATATTTACTTGAAATCGTCAAAAAAAGGTTAACTTCCCTTAAATTATTTTCAAATCGCAAAATATCTCTTAAAACTTATTTGTTGAAAGTGAAATCACCAAATATAAGGCTAAAGTTATAGAAATTAGCTTGACAACAGTCACAAAATTGATAAAATTCTATAAATGAACTTGATATCGTAAAAAAAATGGGTGAATTTGTTAAATTGGCTTGCAATGTATAAGAAATTCGATAAAACTGATTTAATTACCTTGAATTTGTTCAAATATTGATGTAATTCTGTTTTAGATTTTCTTGAAATCGTTCACAAATTGGTAAAAATTCTTA
>NW_019719954.1:0-2511 GCF_002891405.2 Cryptotermes secundus
TAGAGTTGGCAATGTCATAGTAAACAATTCTCAATAATAGACTGCACTATATGTGCTGTTCCTAATTTCTCAATTGTTATGTGTTACTATGGTTATATGTGTAAAAACATAATTTCTCTATTGTTATGGGTTACCATGGTTACATGTGTGAATATTTATAAAACACTTTTTGTCTATCAAATGTTAGCCGTAATAAAGCAGGGCTAGATTGATCACTTATCATTGATTCCACGTAGAAGTGAAAATAACAATTTGATGTCCAGAAATCGCTTTTTACAGATGTTTTGGATGATTGATGTGGGATGTGATACCACCACATAAAGCAGTTGGACCACCAAAAGGACAAGAATGTACATGGGGTGATAGAACATATAGAGAAACAGTTTCAGACAAATTTTGTGCGAGGTAAAATCATTGCAGTAGATGAATCAACAGTTGGGCTCAAGTAGAAAATAATTTTTGAAACTTATAATCCAAAAAATCAATGAAGTGGGGAATCAGATTATTTTTAGTAGCTGACAGTGATACTGGTTTTGTTCACAGTATAATTCCAAATTACTTAAAACTTAGAGGCGACATGTGCCACTTGCTATACTCTGATAAACCGTTCATTTCTCCTTGATGGACAGACTATTACTTGCTATGTCTGGTATTGAAGACTAGCACCTTTTCACTGACATATTATAGCAGTGCTGAGTTGGCCCAAGAATTAGACAGTTGAAAATGTAAGTAAAAATTTTGTTTTAACTTTATGCCCTTGTTGTACCAACTTTTGGGCAGAACACTTCACTTAGTGGCTCGGCAGGTATTTGAAAACCCCTGACGTCCTTGCTGCAGAAATGTTTCTAAATGCGATGACCGGAAAGGGTTGAATGTGTGAACTTATATGATGAAGCCATGGGAAAATTGACAGTGTTGTGTTTATATAAGAACAGTTCATGGGTGCTGTACAGCTGTTAATTGCCAAATGCAGATAATGCCAGTTAGGACCTTTTCAAGATAAGTACCTATATTCTTTGTCGATTTGAAATAAGTACATTTGTATACTTTGTTGCTGAGCAAATTTGAATGAACAGTAGTGTGACTGTGAATAAGTTGATTAAATTAACAAGTGTGAATTTGTCATTTCAGCAATTTGTGAGAGTTGTTTGAATGCCGGTTAAATGGAAATAAATTTTTTCCAGTTTATAGTGTGTGTTCTTATTCTTTCTACAAGTATGTCATATGCAGATATTGGAAATTGCTTACTGTCATGACAACACAGCACAGTGGAAATGTTGAGCATGGGTGCTTATATGCAACATCATTAATGAAGTTACAGTTTGAGCTGAAACAATGGTAGGTCTTCCACAGTGTTAGTTAAACGTGAAATTTTATATGCCTTAAGAGAGTAATAGTGGTTTCAGTATGGCTGGTGTTTACTTTGTCATTCCCTTGAAGAGTACAATGCTAGGAGAATTTTAAATACGTTAATTCCTTCTAATAAAATAACCTGAAGACAAGTATTTGAAGTGAATGACTATTAATTTTGGACCAGTCCTGGAGGCAGGATTTGTCATACACATCGTGAATGAAAAGTTATGAGCTTTCAACGAGGTATCCCGCATGATGTTCTTAGGGATCACAGTTCATAGATTGATTGAAGTATTGCCATCATCCAGGAAACCTTTAGCATAATTATGCCTTTTAAAATAACGTTTTTCTGCCTTACAGTGAAGAAACTCAAAAATGGAAATTACTTATCCATAATTTGAAGTTAACATGGAAACGAATGTGTGTGCTGTTTCAGCATCATATAAATATCATATGCTGTGTTTCCTTGTCGTTTCTAAACATCTTAAGAATCTTTTAAGCACATTTGCTTACGAAGGTGGAGAATATGGCCTGAAATGATTATGATTCCTCATAATGATATTACTGTTTAGGTGTGCAGGTGAAAGGAAGAAAACAAATAGATAAAGAATAATAGTGCCGGTCACGGTAGCTGAGTGGTCTAAGGCATGTACTGTCTTCGCTCGCTTGGAAACTGGGATCGTGGGTTCGAATCCCACTCAGGGCATGGATGTTAAATTTGTGTGTGCGCGTTTTTCTGTGTTTGTGTACAGGTAGAGGCCTTGCAACGAGCTGATCACCCGCCCAAGGAGTCCTACCAAATGTGTAAGATCTAGAAAAACCTAAGTGAATGGAAAAGTTCATGGAGGTAGGCGTAGGCCCACTGGGGCTGTAGTGCCAAGGAAAAAAAAAAAAAGAATAATAGTCTGTTCATTAGACACTCCCCAAGTACAAACAGTTAATGAAATAGGTGTACAAGAAGGTTTTCTTGGATCCAACATGAATCAGTGTCTCTCTTTACCAGAGAGAATAATAGGTTAGGGTTGATTGGAAGGTTAAATTATGATATGCCTGCCATATCTTGTGATATGGTAGTTGTACCAAACAAGATGCGCACTCTCTCCTGATAAGAACACATGCTGTTGGTAGGTAACAGCAGCAGCAAGTGAGTAATTGTAA
>NW_019719955.1:0-1217 GCF_002891405.2 Cryptotermes secundus
GAATTTATTCCACTCGCTCTCACAATTACACAATTTACAATCTCAAAATTACTGCCATTAGCAGTATCACTAATACGTCTTCTGTTTCCATACACTCCGGCGAATGCTAGACTGCAACTGGCTGGTTACTCTCTCTCTAGTAACTAGCTCAGTACTCACTACTGAATAGTGTTCACTGCTCCTTATTTAGCCTCGGCAAGGACAACACAGAAAAGAGTTATGTGATAGATACCGCTGTTGCATGACGCCATTTACAGGTTGCCTAGCAACATCGTTGTGAGTTGTTTACTGCTGTGTAGTAACCGCGGTATCCCTTGTTACGTCACTGTGGGAAGTGATGTTACGTCACTGCAGCAATGGTTGCTGGACACAGTTGCTCTTCTGTTACGTCCCCGCGGGAGGTGACGGAGTGTTTACCGAGCGTTGCATAATAATGGAAGGGGTGAGGGTATTTGACGTCACTCGCGAGACCGCAGAGTTCACGTGACCCCTACTTCCCATTGCGCCATCCACGTCACAATATTTATTCAGAGTCCACACACTGTACAATTGCCACATAAGAATAAATTTTAAATTTGAAACGTCTGATAGCAGTATAGAACTTCCTCTTCATTATAATTTCATTATTTCTGTCCTTGACAAAGTAACATATCCATGTACTCTCTTTGCTAAATTTCATATTATCTGGTTTCATGTGTTTACTATATATTACATATGCTACTTAAAACATGCTACAATTCAACATATCCATCCGTGTTGCTGAGTTGGATGTCACACAAGCAGACAGGTGACCTGACTGACAAAGTTAACAGTATAAACCCATTACAAAATAACAATTACCAACCAGAGATATACGAGTAACAATTTCAATTTAATTCACTATCTCTCTGTCCATCACGCTCCATATCTCACAAAATCATAGTCATAGGTCATAGGTGTCAGTAAAAATGTTTCTTGCTTTTGGAAGAAAAACAGAGGAAAATCGTTAATTTTTCTATTAAGAGCATGGATTCAAATAGAAGTATATTTTTATCCCCATAAGAAAAGAAAGGGGTCGTAGCAACTATCAGTATATTTGGAAGCATGTGTTCTCAAGGTTACAAAAACAATGTGGGTGGTAAAAGATTATAGAGATATTAGATGTAAGAAACTACTGCAAACAACAAAATTTCTCTTCAAATTGCAGTGCAGATTTTTCTGCTAAGGCATATCACTGC
>NW_019719956.1:0-376 GCF_002891405.2 Cryptotermes secundus
TCAGTACTATGGTCACACTAGTACAACTGACTTCCTTGCCTTGACAGCCTACTGTTACATATACCCATTTCAGTATGTCAAGCTTTAATCCCGCAAGAACTCTGTGTGTAAGAAATCTGTTTTTGGGTACAATGGATTTCGAGTTACAAGAACTCTTATGGTGCTTCTTTTGTGTCTGCTCCTTCACAAACTAAGAAACAATTCCTGCATGGTACAGAACATGAAGCAGAAAGGGTACACCACCTCTGTCTCAAAAGCTCCTGGCAGTTCAGGTACCAGTAATTCCTTATGGCCATGAAGTGGTGTGACACATAGGATGTAAGAATGCTTCCCACCCTTCATTCAGATGAAACTGTGAACAATGAATAATGTCAAT
>NW_019719957.1:0-242 GCF_002891405.2 Cryptotermes secundus
ATTGCTAGTGTGACAGACCAGAAATCAAGAGGCAATTGAACTCGGACAATGCTTACTACCATTCAGATCAGAACCTTTTGTCTTCTTGTCTGTTGTCTAAAAACAAAAATTAGAATACACAGAACTATAATTTTGCCTGTGGTTCTGTATGGGTGTGAAACTTGGTCTCTGACATTAAGGGAGGAACATAGATCAGGGTTTCAGAACAGGGTGTTGAGGAGAATATTTGGACCAAAGAGAGA
>NW_019719958.1:0-889 GCF_002891405.2 Cryptotermes secundus
AATTCAAAATTTTCCCGTCACATCCGAAAAATCAGGGTCTCAATACTTCTGTCACCAGTGAATATCCAAGCACAAAATAACAAAACCATTTCTTAAATTTTGAATGACGCAGTATCTGTCAGATGTGAATTTCCGAACGCCACAAATGAATTTCATTAAAATTTAATGGCGATTTTGTAACGCCGTTAATTAATAACATATTGCCACTGTACTAGGAAATTATGGTTGAAATACTTACCAAAGATCAGCACTGTAATTTGACTGAGGATGAAACCAACAATGCAAATATTTTCTCCTCTTCGTTTGTACGCCATAATGAAAATGTATGAAGATGAAATGACTTGTTGAATGTCAGTGTATCTTCTTATATAACCAAGAGTCGGACATATAGAAAACATGTCACTGTCCTTATTGTTGTAGGCTTTGCCTAACAACCGCTGTTTACTCACTATGCCTAGCAACAACTGTTTATTCGCCGTTTCTAAGCAATGATAATTGCGTTTTTACACATTTGCTTTTTACACGCTTTGCCAGCACCCGCTGTTTACTCGCCGTTGCTAAGCAATGATAATTGCGTTTTTACACATTTGCTTTTTACACGCTTTGCCAGCACCCGCTGTTTACTCGCCGTTACTAAGCAATGATAATTGAGTTGTCATATTTGCTTGAATGTAAGCAGTTCCCCGCGGAGATTGTTGCTCAGCTGTTGAAGCGAGCAGGAAAATGTACGTGACGTCCGGAGCGTGTATTTCGTGCTACAGACAGTGGTGGTACAGCAATAATTCTCAATAATTCTGTCACCAGTGAATATCCAAGCACAAAATAACGTAACCATTTTTTAAAATCTGAATGACGCACTATCTGTCAGATGTGAATTTGCGAACGCCAC
>NW_019719959.1:0-467 GCF_002891405.2 Cryptotermes secundus
GATTTCGCGACTTAATCGTCTGTACCATCTGAACTAGCGTTTTCTCGTTCGCTCTTACTCAGAAATCCAATTGGCGGCTAGCCGTAATGCGCTGCGTGGCTTCGTGCACTAATTCTCCTACCCTTGATCTCAAGGCTTCTATTTTTTCGTTTATTGGCTCTAAATCTTCACTAAGGACAGGTCCGAAAAGAAGTTTCAGTGTCTTTTCCCCTACGCTGAGTGTATCTCGTCTGACCTTCCGTTCCTGTGGCAACATTTGGAGTAAATTGTCTACTTTCTCTTGCAGCTCTCCTGCTGTCGTGCTCAGATATCTCAGCTCTTCTCTTTGTACTAGGTCCCTACCTACATTGAAGATGAGGTCTTCTAATCCTATGGTCAGTTATCCTATCACTTTAGCGTGCTCCGTTTCGCTAACGTCTACCGTGACAAACCACACGGCATCTCTTAGCAAAATCTCGCGTTCGCGT
>NW_019719960.1:0-272 GCF_002891405.2 Cryptotermes secundus
TTAACAATCCGAACGGCGTTTTCAGTGGCAAAAACACGTTACAATTTATATGTATAAATAAAGTTTTCCTGTGTTCAACTTATTAAGCACTACGCCGCAATGAAGGCGTATGGGGGAGTGGATGTATACATTTATATTATCTTTACCTCTGCACTGGTTGGGAGTGGGTGGACAGCTTCACACCCCTCCCGCTTTACCACCAGGGAAACAGTCCCCGGCACCCATTTTATAGGAGGCTGGGTGGGCCCCAGAGTCGGTCTGGAAGACATGGA
>NW_019719961.1:0-269 GCF_002891405.2 Cryptotermes secundus
TACTCTGCGTGTTATTCAGTCCTTTTCACTAGGGATAACGACGCATGACTTGAGCAAATCGAACTACGTCGGACGAACAAGTTTCTTGCTGACGTCCACTTCGACTTGCGAGACTGGACGGTACCAGCAAGAACCTCGGTGGTCCAGATCCGAAGGCGGACCGTCGAAGTTTCACGATGCTTCGCACCAGGAGATTTCCCGTAGAAAAAATTTAATATGGAAAAATTATGTAGCATTTCCTTCACCGATAGGTGAATTCAAGCCATGTG
>NW_019719961.1:305-620 GCF_002891405.2 Cryptotermes secundus
TTTCCCACGTGCATTCACATCCTTACTCTGCGTGATACAATAAGCAACATTCACAAAAAGAAGGGGACTGTTGGTCTGTCGAGTCTCATTCTTCGTTTCCTACTTACACAAATTCTCCAGGAGGCATATAGCTAAGTGTGTACACAGAGACCTTAGCAAATGGCGTTGAAAGTGCCTTGTGAAATCTCTCCGGCTTTCAACTTTCAACAGGTCTGTTATTCCCAAATGGCTCTTAGGATGCAGTGTAAGTTGTTTAAAAAAACACATATTTCCTTCAAGCGAAAGATTGTCTGGACGTCGCAAAGACATGCGGCG
>NW_019719962.1:0-381 GCF_002891405.2 Cryptotermes secundus
TATAATTGGAGACCAGCGATCGATCACCTCCCTTGTAAACAGGAATCACTATGGCCTGTTTCCAATCACTTGGAATAGTGGCATTATTAATTGTCACGTCCAGTAATCGCGTCAGGTATGGAATCATGGCTTCCCCACCCAGTTTTAGACTTTCACCAGAAATGCTGTCTGGCCCTACTGATTTGTTCGTACCTATCGCTGCTAACCTTTTCCTAATAATTTTCGTACTAACTGCGAAGGGTTCCCCTGAGATATCGTGCTGTATTTGCGGGATGCTACGCTCGCTGCTGAATACGGAAGAATAATATAAGTTGAGGAAGTTTGCTTTTTCTATCAAATCAGTAACGAGTCGTCCATTAACATCTTTGATTGCAGGAATAT
>NW_019719963.1:0-432 GCF_002891405.2 Cryptotermes secundus
TCCCACAACATTTTGAAAAGGTGGAGGAATTACTTCTCTCAGTTACTGAATGTATATAGGGTCAGTGACGTTAGGCAGACAAAAATCGATACAGCAGTGCCCTTAATACCTGATCATAGCCCTTCTAAGTTTGAAAGTGCTATTGTAAAATTGAAACGGTATAAATCGCCAGGTAGTGATCAAATTCCGGCAGAACTTATTCAAGCAGGAGGCGAAATATTACGTTCTAAGATCCACAATCTAATTTATTCTATTTGGCATAAGGAAAAATTGCCTCATCAGTGGAAGGAGTCTATTATTGTACCAGTTCACAAGAAGGGTGATAGAACTGACTGTAGTAATTATCGGGGGATATCACTGCTATCAACTTCATACAAAAAAAAATTCCCAATATTCTTCTTTCAAGGTTAAGTCCATATAGAGATGAAATTA
>NW_019719964.1:0-420 GCF_002891405.2 Cryptotermes secundus
AGTCTACATCATGATCTAATAATATGTTACTTATATATGGTTATAATAACACTGCTATAGCCGTTTTCCCCAAATCATCATAGCCAGTTCTGTTCATTTTCAATCATCCATCATCTAAAGAACATACGAGCTATTGGTGCCATAACGATTAATAGGTAATGCATATTCACATTCCTGCATCGTTTAGAAACACGCCACACTTTTTTTTTAAAGCTTGTACCAAAATTGTGATATTAACTATCATTATATAATGAATAACTGAAACAACAGTATTACAACACAGCGAACTGAATTGGGATTGAAGAAAGCAGACTTCTGGGATTTGGCACCGTGTATATGTGGTGTTAACCGACGTTTCGGAAACGTATCGCCTCCATCTTCAGGGTAAATTACCGGTTCTCACGGTCTCTTCGCTTGCAG
>NW_019719965.1:0-500 GCF_002891405.2 Cryptotermes secundus
CTTCCCTGTTGCATAATCGCTGTGTTTACAGGCATTGCTGGGCAATGCTGCCGAGAGTTGTTTGTTGCTGCATAGCAACCAGCGTGCTTCAGCTTGGCTCGGAGAAACACCACTTTCCTTACTGTTGCGTAACTTGGCAACTGACCGTTTATCAAGGGTCTGCCTTCGTGGTAAATCATTCCACCTCCCATTGCCAAGCAACAGTTAGACATGTCACACTATAATGATGGACTTTGTACTGTCCATGATCTTGTGTGCTTCTTCCAGTCTTTCAATCTCAATTACATTTCACATATGTCTCCTAATTATAACACATTGTTAGGTGATGGAGTGACTAGAGATGGTGTNACTAAAAGATAAAAAGACAAAGCTGTCCCTGTAACAGGCCATGAAGACCTGTGAGAGCTCAAGACTTCCACATCTTCTAGACAATCGGCTCAGATGGCTGTAAGGTCAGCCTTATGTGGTGGCCACCCTTTACACCCCAGGAAAATTCCTGG
>NW_019719966.1:0-559 GCF_002891405.2 Cryptotermes secundus
TCTGATATAACGCTATGATGGTTAAGCAACAAATATTTACTGACATAAAAATATACTAACACTATGAATGAGATTTAGTTAAAACTGAAAGGAGATGCAACTGTGTAATATTTGAAATTCTCAAGCGGTGAAGAGTCATATAGTCGTCTGGGTTATGATATTGTGACATGTCAACGAATTGCCAGGCAAAGGCTAGATAAACACCCCGCGATACGCGCACGCAACAATAGGATGAATATTTATAGTTCATTGCTAGGTAACAGTCAGCGCGCCAATGGACTGGCGAAATAGCTATCACGTGATTTGTTTCCTATGTTGCCTGCGTTAAGCAACAATAGAACAGTGTTTTCGATGTTGTCCGTGCGGGGCCTATATAATGTAGACCTGTTGCAGCTTGGATTAGTGAAGAGTCCAGGAGGGTTCAGCAGTTGAGGGTACACGGACGAGAACGGAGCTTGTCCTTAGTGAATTGTGAAGATTAATTGAGTACAGATTAGGACAGAGGGGTTCAGAATGATTGAAGACGAAATGAAAAATAGATTTCTAGTGATTTCAAGCG
>NW_019719967.1:0-165 GCF_002891405.2 Cryptotermes secundus
GTTTTCTGCATGGTCAGTGCGGAAGCTATGTAACAACAGTTACAGACAGAACAGATTTAAAAAATATAAGAGCCTTAAACTTGGCGGCGGTCAAGCACACGGCCGTTCAAGTGACTAGGCTACTGTGGTAGCGAATACTACTAGAAATAGGGCATAATCTGCTGT
>NW_019719967.1:421-540 GCF_002891405.2 Cryptotermes secundus
CAATGTGACTTTGACTTTGAACAGATTTCACTGTTGAGGCATATTCGGGAGTATTCGGGAGTGTTTAAGTGTTCAAGTGACAGCCACGGGAAGTTCGTCATGTGAACACTTGGCGTGTG
>NW_019719968.1:0-749 GCF_002891405.2 Cryptotermes secundus
TTAGGCGAGGAGTTGTTAGACTTACGCCCAACCCCCAGCTGGACGATCATCTCTTTTCGATTGTCAACGACTGCTTATTTAATATATTCGCAGCTACCCTCCAAATCTGGAGGCCGTCTCCTCCATCCGCAACCTGAGGACGCGTCGTGCCGTGGTGACAAGGGACTCACCTAACATGGGAGATCGACAATTTAAATATAATATTTACAGTGCTCCATAGTAAATTTGTTGCACATTACAACAAAAATTTTAATTTAATTCTTGAATTACGAAAACTAGAAATACAGAATTTGTAGTTATGTACATGATCTATTTCCATACCAGTTTCCACATACCTAACTCCAGAGGCTCAGCTACTATTGCAACCACACCAAAAACTAAATACAGAATTCATGAAGCCGTAAAAGCTTCGTAAAATAAACTTGTTCATTTTTCAGAGATCCATACATACATACATACATAGTTTCAGAATCCTATGTATATGAGGAGCTTCATAACTTCTACTCCTCTCCAAGTATAATTAGAATGAGCAAGTCAAGGAGGATGAGGTGGGCAGGGCATGTAGCACGAATGGGGGAGAGGAGGAATGCATGTAGAATATTGGTGGGAAAGTCAGAATCAAAGAGACCAATGGGAGGACCAAGGCGTAGGTGGGTGGACAATATTAAAATGGATCTTAGAGAGATGTGATGAGATGGNACCAATGGGAGGACCAAGGCGTAGGTGGGTGGACAATATTAAAATGGATC
>NW_019719969.1:0-542 GCF_002891405.2 Cryptotermes secundus
GCTTATTAATTCTTTAAAGTTTTAGATTGTGATACTGACAAGGAAAGCTGCTATGAACGTGGAACATTTTCTTCAAAGTTCATTATATAATTATAAGAATGTATATTCACAACGATATATATGAGTGTGGAAGGAATACGGCCTCAAGTTTATTTACAAACTGCAAATTAAGGGCATTTCAGTTTCATTTGATGGTATGAGGTACAGAAATACCGAAGAGTTGTTGCAGACTAAGCATCTACATACTCTAAGCCATTTATGACTGAGCACTTCTTGGATTGTGATCCTCTGAGTGTGGTCCACTGTCAGCATCCGTCTCACCAAGTCCTTCGCAGCTTCACTAATGGATTCCCACTGTGGTGTATCCAGCTGTAAAGATAGTCGCCAGTTAAACACACCAATTAAGAACTAAAAGACACACATATTCACTTGAATTAATGAGGTATTTTCTAAAATTATTTTTTAAAATATGAGATCTGAGGTTCTCACAATAGCAGTTACTTAGGTCATGGTCTTGTGTGATGTGATACCATAATAGTTTG
>NW_019719970.1:0-1276 GCF_002891405.2 Cryptotermes secundus
AATGCTAGCAAGCTAGCAACGCAAAGCTAGCAACGTAGCAACGCAAAGCTTGCAATCTACCAACGCAATGCTAGGAAGCTAGCATCGAACACTAGCAAGCAAGAAACGCAAGCAATGAAGCAACGCAAAATTAGCAAGTTATCAACTCAAATCTAGCAACCTAGCAATGGAAATCTAGCAAGGTAGTAACGAAAATCTAGCAAGCTAGCCACGGAAATGTAGCAAGATAGCAACGCAAAGCTGGGAATTTAACAACGCAATGCTGGCAACCTGGCAAAGCAAAGTTGCAAACTAGGAACGCAAAGACGGCAAGATAGCATCGCAAACCTGGCGAGCTAGGAACGCAAAGCTAGGAGGCTAGGAACGTATATCTAGCAAGCTAGCAAGCTAGCAAAGTATAGCTAGCAAGCTAGCAACGCAATGCTTGTAAGCTAGCAACGCAAATTTGGGAAGCTAGCTACGAAAATTTGGCAAGCTACCTAAGCTAACCTGTCAAGCTAGCAACGATTATGTATAAATCTAGCAAGCTAGCAACGGAAAGGTAGCAAGCTAGAAACGGAAAGCTAGCCAGGTAGCAAGGCAAAACTACCAAGTTTGCCAAGCAAATCTAGCAAGCAAACAATGCAAAGCTTGCAATCTAACAACTCAAAGCTGGGAAGCTAGCATCGCAAAGATATCAAGCTAGCAACGCAAAGTTTGCAAGCTAGAACGCAAAGCTAACAAGCTAGTAACGCAAAGCAAAANAGCAAGCTGCCAACGCAAAGCTGGCAAGCTAAAAATGGAACACAAGCTAGCTAGCAACGCAAACCTGGCAAGCTAGCAACGCAAAGCTGTCAAACTAGCAACGCAAAGATAGCAAGCTAGAAATGCATTTCTAAGTAGCTAGCAAGCTAGCAAATGATTGCTAGCAAGCTAACAACGCAAAGCTGTTTAGCTAGCAAAGCAAAGCTGGCAAGCTAGCAACGCAAAGATAGCAAGCTAGAAATGCATTTCTAAGTAGCTAGCAAGCTAGCAACACAATGAGAGCAAGCTTGCAACTCAAAGCTAGCAAGCTAGAAACGCAAAACTAGCAAGTGTGCAACGCAAAACTAGAAATTTAGCAAGTTGAAACGCAAAGCTAGCACGCTTGCACCGCAAAGCTAGCAAGGTAGCAAACGCAAATCTAGCCGTTTAGGANTCGCAAAGCTAGCAATCTAGCATCGCAAATCTAGGAAGTTAGCAACGAAAGCTAGCAAGAAATAAACAGAAAGCAAGCAAGCAAGCAAGCAACGAAAGC
>NW_019719971.1:0-440 GCF_002891405.2 Cryptotermes secundus
AACTAGCAAGCAAGAGACGCAAAGAAAGCAAGAAAACAAGCAACGAAAGCTAGCAAGCTAGGAAAGAAATTTGCAAGCAATAAACACAAAGCAGACAAAAAAGCAATCAACGCAAAACAACAAATTAGCAACGGAAAGCTAACAAGTTAGCAACGCAAGGCTAGGAAGATGGCAAAGGAAAGCTAGCAAGATAGCAACGCAAAACTAGCAATGTAGCCAAGCAAATCTAGCAAGCTAGCAACAAAAATAGGGCACGCTAGCAACGCAAAGCTGGCAAGCTAGCAAAGGAAAGCTAGCAAGATAGNAGGAACGCAAAGCTACCAGGCTACAACGCACAGCTAGGATGCTAGCAAAGCAAAGCTACCAAGCTAGCAACTCAAAACTTGCAAGTTAGAAACGCAAAATTAGCAAGGTTGAACCGCAAAGCTACCCAGCTAGCA
>NW_019719972.1:0-619 GCF_002891405.2 Cryptotermes secundus
ATTACATTTAAATTGTTATACAAGAAATGTTTTAGATTTCACAAAACAGAACTATAAGCTACACCTGTATGATTCCTCAAGCCATCATGCATCACCTAGAATCAACACTCACAAAATGATAATTTAATGCTGTGTGTACTTAAACAGCAGCAAACTAAAGTTGCATCAGAAATGAAAAGGTTCATTTCCCATACACACTAATGGAGTTACAGAACCACACCACTATAAATTTGGTTTGCCCTTGTTAGGCCCGCTTACCTTAGAGGGATCTATAGGAGCATCCGCATATCTGCTCTCTTACCATCTGTATTCTAACCTTCCAAACTGTAACTCCATATAGCTTAAATGTTTACAGAAACAAACACATCGCACCCTTCGCGGTTGTGGTTTACATAATGTAAAAAAACAAACTGTTTTTACATTGGTTATTAAACAGCGTTTTCAGTGTCAAGGCTATATAGCATCAAATGGTAGGTTAGACGATCAATTAAGGGAAATAAACTTTGTAGGACGTGGTGGCGACCTAATCTTGGTATCATCTCAGCATATGTTGTGCGGGACACGCAAAAAAAAAACAAAAAAAAAAAACCGTCCAACAGGCTAGCCGAGGCCCCGCAGA
>NW_019719972.1:732-1121 GCF_002891405.2 Cryptotermes secundus
ATGTTCTAGAAGACCGTTACCTCCCCACCATCTTGTTGGATCCCAAGCTTCTGAGGCTTCCGACTTACAGAGAACGTGTACATACATGCACTTTTTTGTGGATCTAAATAACAGAATTTCTCAAGTTACTCACATTCTAGTGTAGGCTAGTTTTAAACACACCTTAATCTCCAGGGCAAATCCCCATTTATACCGATACCCATATTTTCACTATCTGCTACAATAAGATTCAGTTTAAATCTCAGTTTGAACCTTGATGTTTCCATAACTGGTGTCTCATAACAGTCGAGAATGTCATGCATATATAAGTTGCTGGTTGAGTCTTTTGGCTGTTTGGTGTTTTTGGCCTTTTGTGCGATATTTGTTGTTAGTTTCGTCATTCACTGCAT
>NW_019719973.1:0-348 GCF_002891405.2 Cryptotermes secundus
ATAGATTTGTGTTGCTAGCTTTTTAGCTTGATAAATTTGAGTTGCTATCTTGGTAGCTTTGCGTCGCTTGCTTTCTAGCTTGCTAGATATGCGTTGTTTTGTTGCTAGCTTTGCGTTGTTAGCTTGCAAGCTTTGTGTTGTTAGCTTGCCAGGTTTGAGTTGCTAGTTTGCCAGTTTGGATTTGCTAGCTTGCTAGCTTTCCGTTTCTAGCTTGATAGCTTGCTACATATGCGTTGCTAGCTAGCTAGCTTTGCCTTGCTAGCTTGCCAGCTTTGCGTTTCTAGCTTGCGAGTTTTGTGTTCCTACCTTGCCAGTTTGCGGTGCAAGCTTTCCAGGTTTGCGTTGCTA
>NW_019719974.1:0-252 GCF_002891405.2 Cryptotermes secundus
TGGTTGCTGGCTAACTCGGAACTAACGTAGCTCGAGGACTGACTCTTAGGTAGCTCCTGGACTCGCTGACTGACTCAGTACAACTCAAGTCGCCGACTTCTACAGTAGAACTCGGCGGCTGTTACGGTAGAACTAACTGTGAATAGCCTTCGCTGCGTCTCCGTTGTGGCTGACGCCGCCTCCCGGACGTCTGTCCTGTCACGGTTCCAGTCCTTCCTTTCCCAGGGTCGTCTGCCTTGCATACTTACCTTG
>NW_019719974.1:303-491 GCF_002891405.2 Cryptotermes secundus
GCAGCCAATTCGTGCCATGGGCCACAATTTCCTGGGGTCGTAGATTTCTTGAAGATATGGCATTTGCGCCATGCCACTGTTGGTGGGGGGGGGTTCTCGTTTGCGCAAGTTTTAGTCAAACTTCTATAAAGCAGGTTACCTCAGTGATCTGACTCATATACTCCTTAACTATATTGTTATCCAGTCCT
>NW_019719975.1:0-295 GCF_002891405.2 Cryptotermes secundus
TGGTTAGATTTCCATAAATTTAGGTGGAATATTTTGAAAATTATTTGAAGTTCTATATATTAATCTGAAATCTGTAATAATTCATGGTTAATATTTCTAAAATTATATCGAAATCTTTCAAAACCTGGTATAAATTCGTTAAATTTAAGATAACTTTAAACAGAATTGACTTAAATTTCCCTAATATAATGCAGAAATCATCAATAATTGTGACATAATTCCATTTAATGAGAAGAAAACTTTCACATATTGTCTGTATTTCCTTATAGTGCCGAGAAATCGTCAAAGAATATTC
>NW_019719975.1:354-494 GCF_002891405.2 Cryptotermes secundus
TTTCGTTCATGTTAAAATTCTTTAAATTAACTTAGAATGACTAAACATTTTATTACAATTCATTAAACAATACAGTAATTATCAGAAATTTAAAGGAATACTTTAAATTGGATTAAATTTTTTTTAAATTCTTTGAAATT
>NW_019719976.1:0-234 GCF_002891405.2 Cryptotermes secundus
AGTGTTCATCTGTAGCCACCTAGTTACTATTCTGTTACCAGTGCATAGAGCGTGGCTAGGGAATCGGTGGCGGTGGCCGTCCCGTCTACAACGGACAAAATGGCGGAGCCGACATCATGTGAAACACGGTGGAACGCAATCGTGGCTTCCTTTGAGAAGAACCACGTGAACTTAAGAATCAATAATCCTGACTGCCAGGAAGACATCGATCTCCTGGGGAAACGATTACAAACG
>NW_019719976.1:419-484 GCF_002891405.2 Cryptotermes secundus
GAAGGAAAAGAAGATTCAGCTGAGGATTTTCGCGAACAAAGGAGACGTAAGCGAAACTCCTCAGG
>NW_019719977.1:0-225 GCF_002891405.2 Cryptotermes secundus
TAATGTTGTGAGACATCGAGGCTCCCACATTTTCTCTAGACAGTCAACTCGCAGATGGCGGTAAGTTTGTCAGTCTTACGCGCTGGCCGCCCTTCACAGCCAGGAAGATTCCTAGTACTCATTTCTGTTAGAGACTGAGTCGACCCCAGGGCCATAGTGCGGCTGGAAGGATTAGGTAAATTGAAGAAATCCACCTCATCTGGACCCGAACCCCCCGACTCCTGA
>NW_019719977.1:272-1211 GCF_002891405.2 Cryptotermes secundus
CCTTGCAACTTGCTTTTTTAAACTTTTAAAATTTATATACGTTAAAATCTGTTCTGCATCACTGGTATATGCACACTATATGTTTTGACCAACATTGGTCATCTTCAGGTGGCTCTAAAATTACTGATCTAAGTATTGGTCTTCTGTCCATAAGTTTAATTTTGTTGGGTATGCCCTCGCCTATGCGCCTACATGTCCTGTGTTGTCCTATTGGGTAGTTTGTAGCTACGCATCATCACAGGATACATGGACGCATTGACGAGGGCATACCCAGAAGATTAAACTTGCAGATCGAATCACAGCAGTTTCATCAGCAATTTCAGAGTCACCTGAAGATGACCAATGTTGGGCGAAACACGTAGTGTACATGCAACAGTGATGCAGAAGAGATTTTAACGTATATAAATTTTAAGGTTTTCAAAAAGCAAGTTTTATGTGAGACGGCTAATAACTAACATGAATACGAGTAGGTAAGTGATGTGCAGCTGGAGGCTGCGGTACAATATTATTCCACGTAATTTTTAAGTTCATCTCAAACATTCATTAAGCTAAAATACCTTCGAAAACTGTGGAAAAAGTGCGACTCCATGATCTCGTGCCTATTTTAGGGCAGAAATTTCTGTTGGTCTATTGAATATATAATCACGTGGTCGTGTCACTATAGGCGGGGTTTGGATTGGTAATCATATTTACTGAACTCTTACAGATCGTAACTACAATTAACTACAGCGCTATCGCTAATTCACTCATTCTTACAATTCACTACAGCATGCACTAAGTGTTCTCATTCTGTTGTGTCTTCATCGGTTGCCTGATAACGGCCCCCAACGACATAGATTCCTCAGCGTCCGTGATCAGCGGCTTCTGTCCTCGCTGGCCGGCACCTTTCTTTCAGCTGCAGCTCCCGAAATGCACAATCGACTCCTTATGTAGCCTCGG
>NW_019719978.1:0-387 GCF_002891405.2 Cryptotermes secundus
TTCGAGTCGCGGTAGCGTCAAGGATTTTCTCTTCTCCATGTCGTCCAGACCGGCTCTGGAGTCCACTCAACCTCCCATCCAATGGGTACCGGGGGTTTATTCCCCAGGAGTAAAGCGGCCGGGGCGTGAAGCTGACCACTCACCTCCAACCAGGGCCGAGGTAAAGAAAATGTGGGTCTATACATACACTCCCCCATACGCCTTCACGGCGTAGTGTTTAATTATTTAAGCACAGGGGCAACTTTACCTTACCTTACGTATACACTTTAGCTATCGACGTCTATCCATAATTTACGCTGATTACATAGGATCTGCCATATGTATTTTTTCCCCTTTGTTGCCACAGCCCCAATTTGGGCCTTGGCCTACCTCCGTGAAACTCTCCGT
>NW_019719979.1:0-849 GCF_002891405.2 Cryptotermes secundus
TTGAAGATGAATGTTATATTATGGAGACGAGGAAACTTATTTCCCTCGTATGTGATGAACAGTATTTGGATTCCCAGTGCAGGGGTGGGGGTGGGGGGAATGCTCTCCTTTGCGAAAGGAGTACTAACATTTTTAGCGTAACTCCCTTTCGTAATTTTCGTTGCGAATATCATATCGAGTAGGCTGCAGTAGCAGCAAGGCTATAGATTTGTATCCGGTTCGAATCTCGGCTCTGACACTGGCCAGCCCCACTCTTTTCATAACATTCCTCAGACCCTCCAGTCAAAATCCGAGATAGTGCATGGAGTAGACCGCGACTGCACCTTTTTAATTGCTGCCAGTTCATTATGCGCTATTATCCTACCATTGAACGTGTTTGGTCCGCGATGCTGAGAACGCTGTAAAACAGACGAAGCAGAAAGTTATGATTGCACGATCGGAGACATCCTGCGTTCATAACATTGTGATGCTAAGACATGAGCCCCTTTAGATGCGACTGCAAGTTTCGTGTGAAGCGTTCTGCATAACTTACTGGAAAGCTATCCCTGTCACAGGCCGTGGAGGCCCATAAGGTTGCAAGACGTCGGAGCTCCCACATTTTCTAGACAGTCGGCTCAAAGATGAAGGTGAGGTTGTCATCCTTACGCACCGACCGCCCTTTACCTCTCGGAAGTATCCTGGTACTCATTTCTGTTAGAGGCTGAGTCGACCCCAGGGCCATAGTGCGGCTGGAAGGATTAGATTAGTTGAAAAATTCACTAACCTCATCCGGAATCGAACCCGCGACCTTGCGATTTGTAGCACAGTGCCTCAACCAATTACGCTACCACGTACCATACTGGAATATAC
>NW_019719980.1:0-355 GCF_002891405.2 Cryptotermes secundus
GGGAGTGGAGGTACAGCCCCACCATTCTTGACCTCGGCACTGGATTGAGGCGAGTGGTCAGCTTCACGCCCCTGCAGCTTTACTGCTGCGGACAGAACCCCCGGCACCTATTCGACAGGAGGCTGGGTGAGCCTCAGGGCCGGTTGGGCTCTATGAAATAGAGAAAATGCCAGGAATCGAAACCGAGCCGTCCAGCCCGTAGACCGTCGCTCTACCGACTGAGCTATCTCGGCCCCTAACCAGTGATAATTATGATGATGATGATGATACCAATATTTTTAAGAATAATGATATTTTTTAATTCGCTTAGTTGGGGGGTTGAGTCCAACTCGGTCCACTCGGCACGGCGGCCACT
>NW_019719981.1:0-156 GCF_002891405.2 Cryptotermes secundus
TTGGGGCGTGAACATTCATAACAGTGATATCACACCAGCGACCTTTTAGTATTAAATATTTGATATCCTATCATTAACGAATTCTACCCTCTTAACTGCCGATACGATTCTCTTATGTAAGAAAAAACCTGTACCTAATTCATGATTTTCATTCCC
>NW_019719981.1:206-445 GCF_002891405.2 Cryptotermes secundus
CCCATCTGACCTCCTGTACTCCCGCTAAATCTAACTTATATTTTAAGATTTCTTCCGCCACTGCCCTGAGCGAACCTGCCCTATACAAACTTCGTACATTCCAAGTGCCAAATCTCATTTCCATTTTCATTAGCTTAGGTCGTTTATCCAAAGAATCCGTCCAGGTCCGAGGCTTTGTGTTCATTTTCGCAGCTTAATGATTTTTTACGGTGAGGAGTTGTTAGCCTCACGCCCAACCC
>NW_019719982.1:0-763 GCF_002891405.2 Cryptotermes secundus
TAGCTCAGAACCTGATATCTCGCATTCCTCAGTCATGCAATCAAACGTAGTGTTACCATATAGAAAATATTTACAAAATGGGTGACAACACCTGGGCAAGTCTCTGAAACGGGATCTAGATGGCCGGTAAGGAACTGTTGATTTTAAGGTTTTTTGAG
Source organism: Cryptotermes secundus (assembly GCF_002891405.2). NCBI lineage: Eukaryota > Metazoa > Arthropoda > Insecta > Blattodea > Kalotermitidae > Cryptotermes > Cryptotermes secundus. Next base: position 159 of record NW_019719982.1, read on the forward strand.
GGATCTGCATTTTTGCAAGTCACGATAATATACGACTCTATTTGGAACTTGAATTTGAGAATTTGGTCTCGAGAAGTCGTTTGGGGCGGATGTTCTTCCAGTAGAGTCAGGATGGTGTCACAACCTTCACCTTCTGTGACTCTTCAGGTCACATGTGTAACTTGGCTGTGTGAAGATCACAGAGAGTTCAGAGTATAAATCCGGTCCATTGCTTATTGGAATAAAATTTTGTTTCACTGATTGGTAGAATCACTATGCTGATCTGAGATATTGAGTGGTTTGTTCAGTTTTTGCAACCCTTAGTTTAACTGGAAGAAGTAAGACATATACACAGGAGCCCGGTAGGGGTGAATGCAGCCACTGACCACTTGGGTTACACAGGGCGCTATGAAAATGAACTTGGAAGTACAGGTAATGAGCCACACTCTTGCAGCAAGCCTCAAAACTCTAAGGCTACCACGTCACTCTATAGTGTGATTTAGGTTCTGTCATGAAGCAAGTGACTTATGAGAATAATGAGCTAGTTCTCAGACAAATGCCATTGTCATCATCATTTATTTCTTATTAAACTATACATCAATACAGAAGTTACATAGAATATGACA
>NW_019719983.1:0-453 GCF_002891405.2 Cryptotermes secundus
ATTTTTCACTCACCGCAAGTATTTCCCTAAAATTTTCCACCACAATGTAGTGGTAAGTGTCACAACCTGCTGCCCTGAATGATCAGATATCAGGTATACATGAATGCCATCTCCAATTTACCATAATATGGTCATTCGATTGTGTGTTTTCCCATCAGGAGATGTAGAAATAAATTTATGGATATTCCGATGTGGGAATATTGTACTTCTGACAGTAATGTTTGATGTGGCAAAGTTTACTACTCTAACTCCATTATCATTACCAATTTCATGCAAACTCTCATTCGTTATTCGTTAGCTTGAAAATATTTTCTCTCGTTACTTTGCGTTGAAATTTCGTAGCAAATTTTTCATATGGTACTTCGGGAATTGATCAAATACATGTTCTAATTCCTCATAGAAAATTATCTTTTTGTGCACCAATTTTATTATCTCTTGGTGCGTGAACATTGC
>NW_019719984.1:0-792 GCF_002891405.2 Cryptotermes secundus
ACGTTGATAAGGGGGCTGCACAGCCCGTTGCAGCTGAGACGCGATTACCGAGTCGTTGCTCACTAATGGACGTCCGCTCTGGCTCCACTATTCCGGCTTTGAGCCGTCATGTCACAATAATCCTCATTCCGTCAACTGCTCCACATTCGTTGATCTTCGTATTGTTGACGCGACAATGAAGAGCGTCATTAGAATAACAAACAGATACTCATATGTAAAATATAATTAATAACACACCATTTTCACAGAACTTTAGGGGATCATATGATTTTGTATGTGTTAGTAATATTATGTGAGGCCCACACACACACCATCCAAAACACAACACCATTCGCAACAAGTCTTACTGCACGAGAAAACGAACACACACAAAACGCACACATATCCAATCAGCACACAATGAAACAAGATAAGGGCTCGTTCTACCGTGATTCAACAGCAGTAACAACTGCCAAAATTTTAATAATGAATAAATATGTGTACATGCAAAAATAGGGAGACAGTATAGCGACTGGTTACGGGCTGGACGACCGAGGGGTCGAAGTTCGAGTCCAGGTAGGGTCAAGAATTTTCTCCACGTCGTCCAGTCCGGCCCTGGGGTCCACCCAGCCTCCTATCCAATGGGTACCGGGGGCTCTTTCCCCGGGGGTAAAGCGACCACTCACCTCGAACTAGTACCGAAATCAACAAAATGTGGATCTATATGTCCATTCCCCCATACGCCTTCGTGGCGTAGTGTTTAATTAGTTACGCACAGAGACAACTTTACCTTTTACCATGAAAACAGATCGC
>NW_019719985.1:0-425 GCF_002891405.2 Cryptotermes secundus
GAGCAATTTTGCAAGCTAGCAACGCAAAACTAGCAAGTTATCAAGATAGCAAGCTAGCAACGCAAGGCTTGAAAGTTAGCAACGGAAAAATAGCAGTTTGGTAACCCAAACTAGCAAGAGAGCAACGCAAAGCTAGAAAGATAGCAACGTAAATCTAGCCATCTAGCATGCTAGCAACGCAAAGCTAGAACGTGAGCAACGAAAAGCTAGCAAGCTAGCAATGCCAAGCTAGAAAGCTAGCAAAGGGGAGCTAGCAATTTTGAAACGCAATGCTAGCAAGCTAGCCACTCAAATGCTAGCAAGCTAGAGACGCAAAACTTGCAATTTAGAAACGCAAAGGTAGCAAGATAGCAACGCAAACTTGCAAATTAGCAACGCAAATCATGCAAGCTATCAATCTAGCAAAGGAAAGCTAGCAAGCTAGC
>NW_019719986.1:0-543 GCF_002891405.2 Cryptotermes secundus
TTGGAAGCTTTGCGTTGCTAGCTTGCTACCTTTTCTTTGCTAGATTTGTAGCTTGCTAAGTTAGAGTTGCTAGCATGCTAGATTTGTGTTGCTATATTGCTAGGTGTGCGTAGCTAGCTTGCTGGTTTTGGGTTGCTAGATTGCCAATTTTTGCTTGCTAGCTTGTTAGCTTTGCGTTGCTACCTTGCAAGGTTTGCGTTGTTAGCTTGCTAGTTTTGCGTTCCTAGCTTGCTACAAATGCTTTGCTATCTTGCTAACTTGCTTGCATTGCGTTGAGAGCTTTCTAGAATTGCGTTCCTAGCTTGCTACCTTTTAGTTGCTAGCTTGCTAGCTTTGCGTTGCTAGCTTGCTAGCTTGCTAGATTTGCGTTGCTATCTTGCCAGCTTTGCGTTGGTAGCTTGCTAGCTTTGCTTTCTTAGATTGCTAGCTTTGCGTTGTTGCTTGCTAACTTTAAGTTGCTAGCTTTTTTCATTTGCGTTTCTAGCTTGCTAGATTTTAGTTGCTAGCTTGCAACCTTGCTAGCTTTCCGTTGCTATTTTGCTA
>NW_019719987.1:0-549 GCF_002891405.2 Cryptotermes secundus
CCTGAATAAAACTGAGGATGCATAATACACCTCATACTCAAGACATTTACTTTCTTCTCAACATTCCAAATAACGTTTTTATGGAGAATTCCAATCCAGAGAAATTTGTTCTGAACTTTTTCTGACACTTGCATGCTTCACATAATATTCATATAAGATGTCTGATGCTCTTATGTAAGTTTATCTGAGCCCAATACAAAAAGAACCTTGCGAGAACCATAAAAAGTTGTTAAAACTACAGCCTTACAAAACTACTTATGCTTCTGCACACTTTACAGTCATGTGGTCCAGCAACTTCTGTAACTGGTATCTTCATCAGTTTACAATGATGAGCTTGATCTGGAGGTCACACATTTTTTCTCCATATTATTTGAATGGGATCTACACATCTACTCCCTCATATTCCTCCATGGCTTAGTGCTCAATTACTTATGCACAGAGACTTTACCTTCTTTTTTCCTTGTATTATTTGGACTTCTGAACACACAAGCTAACAAATACTAGGGTATAGAAAATCATATCTTATTCACAAAGCTCCACTCCATGATG
>NW_019719988.1:0-486 GCF_002891405.2 Cryptotermes secundus
AAATCGGAACATGGGAGATTTGTCCGATTTTGAAAGAGGACAGATTATTTGTGCTCGTTTTGCTGGAATATCTGTGACGAAAACTGCCACATTAGTCAGCGTATCGAGACCGACAGTTTCTGCGTGACACATCATGGGAAGACAACATCAGCGAAGAGGAAGGGTGGGCAAAAATCAACACTGACAAAGAAATCGTCATACATCGAGAAGGGTTCTTTCCTAAAATCACAGAACTTCTGCAGCACAGCTGAACTGAATATTCATATTGAAGACCCTGTTTCCACAAAAACTGTCCGACTTGAGCTTCACAAATCCAACATCCTCGGTAGGGCTGGAGTTGCTGGCAGTAATACCCAGATACGTAAACGATAATGTCAGGAGCATAAATCCTGGAAACGCGGTCATATGAATCGTCCTTCACGCAGTTCCCTACATCAGGAAAGTTTACGTTTGAAGGACACCCAAGGAAGCCTACAATTCGGAATG
>NW_019719989.1:0-868 GCF_002891405.2 Cryptotermes secundus
ATATATTTACGTTGCTACTTTGCTAGCTTGGCTTGCAGGCTTTTCGTTGCCATTTAGGTATGTTGCGTTGTTAGCTTGCTAGATCGCTAGATATGCGTTGATATCTTGATAGCTTTGAGTAGCTAATTTGCTAGCTTTGGGTTTCTAGCTTGATATCTTTTCGTTGCTAGCTTGGTAGCTTTGCCTTGCAAGCTTGCATGCTGTGCGTTGCTAGCTTGCTATAGTTGCGTTCTAGCTTGATAGCTTTACGTTGATAGCTTGCTCTCTTTGCTTTGCAGGCTTGCTAGATCTGCGTTGATAGCTCCATAGCTTTGTTTCCTTATATAGATATATTTGCGTTGCTAGGTAGATAGCTTTGCTATGCTAGCATGCAAGATTTGTGTTGCTATCTTGCCAGCATTGCGTTGCTAGCTTGCCAGGTTTGCGTTGCTAGCTTGCTAGATTTGCGTTGGTAGCTTGCCAGGATTGCGATTCAAGCTTGCACACTATTCGTTGCAATCTTGCTAGATTTGCTTTGGTAGCTTTTTAGCTTAATCTTGCTAGCTTGCTAGCTGTGCGTTGCTAGCTTGCTAGCTATGCGTTACTAAATTCCTAGCTTTGCCTTGCTACCTTTCTAGCTTTGCTTTGCTAGCTTGCAAAGTTCGCTTTTCTAGCATGTTATCTTTGCACTGCTAGCTTGCTAGCTTTCAGTTGCTAGCTTGCTACCTTGCTAAATATAAATCTATCTAGTTAGTAAAGCAAATGTAACAAACTAGTAGCGCAAAATTTGCAAGCATGCTAATCAAATTACCAAGCTAGCAACGCCAAGCTAGCAAGCTATTATCGTAATGCTAGCAAGCTAGCAAAGCAAAGCAAGCAAGCTAGCAAC
>NW_019719990.1:0-518 GCF_002891405.2 Cryptotermes secundus
AATTCATCTAAATACTACTTAAAAATTCGGTAATCTTACAGAAAATACACCGGGAAAGTTGGCTCGCGCAGTTAACACTTCTTACTTGTATTTGCGGGGGAAGTACCCAGTTCGAATCCCTGCAGGGAAACAGACTATTCTGAATGTTGTCGTGGTTTTCCTAAGTTCCTTCGGGTAAATACCAGGATATTATCTTAAATTAGGCCACGGTCGCTTTCTTCCACATTCTTTTCCATTCATTATTCACTGCCATTCAATCGCCCGACGACAGAAAACTACATTAAAGGTAAAGCTGTCCCTGCGTTTAAGCACAACGCCATGGATACGTATGGGGGAGTGGAGGTATAGCTCCACCATTCTCTACCTCGGCACTAGATGGAGGTGCGTGGTCAGCTTCACCCCCGGTACCCATTCATTGTATAGGAGGCTGAGTGGGCCCTTGAGCCGGTCTGCACGCTATCGAGTAGAGAAATAACTTGGCCTTGGCGGGAACTGAACTTCGGCCGTCCAGCTCGTAG
>NW_019719991.1:0-433 GCF_002891405.2 Cryptotermes secundus
TAACCTAGACTAGTATAGCCTAGCCTCGCCACGCCTCACGCCAAGTCGGGCCAACTGACGCCAAATAACGTCAAGTCACCTCACGTCACTTCACGCCAACCCACCTCACCTCACCTAACTTAACAACAGGGAATGTTACCCCTGAGTTTCTGATTGATGGGCACAAGTCTACTGTGCAAACCTAACCTAACTTATCCCAACCTAACCTAACCTAATGTAATCTAACCTAAGCTAAATTAACCGAACTTAACCTAACCTACCCTCGCCTCGCCTGGCCTCGTCTCGCCTCGCCTCACGTCAAGTCACATCAAATCACGTCATGTCACCTCCCGTCACGTCCCTCACCTCACCTCACCACACTTAACCTAACTTAACAGCAGGGAATAGTACCCTCAGTTACTGATTGATGGGCACAAGTCTACTGCGCAAACCT
>NW_019719992.1:0-496 GCF_002891405.2 Cryptotermes secundus
CCAGTTTTGCCCCTTCGTGACCCTACCTTCCAAAGGCCGACAGACATGAAGTAGAAGTGTACTTATCTTTTGGGATGTGATGGTATGTTTCAGTAGTTAATCGACGTTTCGAATAACGTACTGCCAAGATCGGAGAATGTCACTGTGCTTGGTGCCTGCCTTTGCTACTAGTTGCTTGGTTTAACTCTGTGGCCCTGAAAATGGAGGCACTACGTTTCGGTGAGTTTCTACTGGACTAAACGGCGTCACACCCCAGAAGATGTGTTCATCATAGTTACCGCAGTGAGAAGCGCAAATCCAACACGAAAGAAAAGGTTTTTTGCTCTGTAGTTTCTGATTTTCAGCACAAAGATAAGAATTCATACAGAACTGTACATACTGCCGTAACTGCTCACAATATAGAATTTCACTCTCTTATTTGCAGTGGTGTGCCTGTTAACATTACTTACTCCTGGAGCTCAGCCCTTCTTGAGGAGCCGCTACTCAAGAATTTCCC
>NW_019719993.1:0-315 GCF_002891405.2 Cryptotermes secundus
ATAATAATTTTATGGTGTATAATTGTGAGTGCCCAATAAAGAGTCGCTAAATCCGACACCCGCGTGAAATAATTTGTCGCGTGACACACACAACACGTGAGAATATTCTTTTTGTGTGTGTCAAAAACTTCCCGCTGTAGGGTCGTAAAATCTATTGAGACAAGGAAAACGCTTTGTCTCCTACAAATACATGAGGCATGGGGGTTGATCCATTCCTGACAATGGTTTCCTTTTCGGTATGTTGAGGTCACCACATTGTAACTTTTTGTAGAAATACAGTTCTGAAATAAGAGACTGTCCGAGTCCTTGCCATAG
>NW_019719994.1:0-928 GCF_002891405.2 Cryptotermes secundus
GAGTAATCTTTTGCCCTGCCTGGAACCGAACACCGTCCAGCCTGTAACCCATCTCAGTGCCGATTAAACCATCTCAGATCCATGTATAAATCTATATTTAATTAAAATATTCTGCCGATGTTTTTTATTCTCAATCATATTAGATCAACCCACAAGAAAAATTCTTGAATAGTTTTAGAGATCGTAATTAAGGAAACGAAAAAATTGAATGACTTTAGACAACGTTAAACTAATTTTTTACTCTTAAAAGCTAATACTCTATTACAGCACTGCTTTGAAGCATACAGGTATATTAAGCAACTCATATTGATGTGAATAATGACTGCTGCGAAGAGTGAAGCTTTAGTATATATTATTTATTCATTCAGTTTTCAGTTTTAATTTATTTAAATAAATATCAGTTAATGGTGAATAATTATGAATTTAATGGTAGTTTATTATAAAGAAGAGTTCATCGTAATCATAATTATTCAATTTATCGAAAATAAGTCACATCTTTACTTATGGGCCATCACTTCCCTTTCTCATGTAAGCTACACTTTCTTTTCTATTAAGTAATTTGAAGGTTGTGGATACTAGCATGTCAGTTGTAATTCCATATGTGGGACCCACGTCTTGAATGTACAGCCTATTCTTTCACAGTCTTGTTAATACATTATGCCAACGTTTAGCTCTGGATAGTCGATGTCTGTATTCGATCACGATATGTTATAACGTGAAACCAATATACAGCGATATTCAGGCTTTTCACACTATTATAATACTCGACAGGCGTGATCTGTACATGAAACGGTACCAGAAATGACCCATAAGCCCTGACATAGACTTATGTAAATGTAAAGTTGTCCCTGTGCGTAACTAATCAAGGACTAGCCTACGTCATGAAGGCGTAATTCTTTTCACTGGCTCTTTGAGCCCAAGTAGGACT
>NW_019719995.1:0-775 GCF_002891405.2 Cryptotermes secundus
ATTTACAATTACATTTTTTAATTTTTCATCTTTCATAAGTTTTGAAGGATCTTTATTATAATTTAATAATTTAATACAATTACTGGAATTTGTGATTATCTGAACCAGATTTGTCGCTAATTAATTAGGATAATCAGCGTTCTACTGTATTCTATATAGTCACAGTTGTGATAACTTCAGATCTGAAAGTAACAATCATTCATTAATAATTTGTTTAAGGTAATTAGTGGAACTTTTGACCCCCTTCAAATTTTCCACAAACGGAAGCTTTTAGTTTTGTTCCGATGTCGAGTTTTTGAAATGAACTGTTACTTTACCTCTATATTCCCATGGTAACGGGGAGAAGCCGCAAATACTCCACATGAAGTCCCGAAATATGGTACCTATCTATCTATCTGTCTCTCTATCCGTCGGTCTGTCTGTCTATCTATCTAAACATGTTGCTCCCTGTTGGAGCATAGAGTATCCGTGAAATGCTTAGTTTCAATTCAGTTTCTTAATCTTAGAGAGTCGGTAATATCCCAAGGACGTGGGATCAGCCTGACGCAATGCTGCTACTTACACTTAAACACAGAATAGAAGCAGGAAAGCTAACAATTCGAAAAGGAATGCTACTGAAATTCAGGGATAAAATTAGGATGAAAAGAAGAACCACGATTCGAAACTTCTGGAAAAGGCAATCGAATTACGTCTGAATGATTTACCACAATGCTAGCGCATTACTTAAACTGGAGTGTAACCACACCATGCAGGAACCTCAGGAATGTTTTTCATT
>NW_019719996.1:0-944 GCF_002891405.2 Cryptotermes secundus
AACTCACCAAATTACAAATGTTATATGTATGCCCCGTTGGTCACACGACAGACGTCCAAACATTTTGTAGCACTCCCTTGTCAATGGTCATCACAGCAACATTAATGTGTTCCCTGAGCTCTACCAGTGTTCTTGGGAATGGAGCTATGTAAACACGGTCCTTAACATATCCCCAAACGAAGAAGTTATAAAATTTGTATGTGTAATATTGTACTTTGGAAAATATAGTGTTTTAAAATGGAATGAATCATTTGTAGTAACCCTGTATTTTATTCACGATGTTAGATTGAGTTAAATTAACATCACATCTCATTATTAAAGTTAGATTCAGACGAATATTAATAATATATCTTTTTCTTCAAGTTAATGAGATGAATTCTGAGGAAATGTATTCGTTGCAGATTCTGCTGTATATTTCTTCTGTAGGAGATGAATAATTCAGAAGATATTTATGCATAAATTTATATTTAGGCGAATATATAATGTTATATTTTATTCAGTATGTTTGATTCAGATGAATGTTTCAAATTAGTTTTATTAAATAAGCAAGATTTATTTAGTGTTTTATATATATCAGTATTCACACGTTAGAGTCAGGATTTCTGAGAAGTCGTTGGTCTGGAACGGGGTCCACTCAGCCCCTTGAAGATAATTAAGGAGCTATTTCAAGGAAATAGCGGCTCCGGTCTAAAAACCGAAATTAACGGCCGTGGGGATTCGTTGCGCTGACCACGTGACACCCTTTATCCGCTGAAGTTGGTACAATTATGTAGCTGACGCTGAAATGAAACCAATGTTAGTGGAGTGATATTGGATTGGTTTTGTTTCCAAAAATTTNGCCACGATTTTTTTTTTTACTTGGAAATCACCTCTTCGAATTTCAGTCGTGTTCTCGGCTCTCCTGAGTGATTCTTCGTGATTTTCCTTAGTCTCTGTGTACGATT
>NW_019719997.1:0-736 GCF_002891405.2 Cryptotermes secundus
AAGCTAGCAAATCAAAGCTAGCAAGCTAGCAACGGAAAGCTAGCATTATATCAACGCAAAATAAGCAAGCTAGCCACGAAATGCTAGCAAGCTAGCAACGCAAAGCTGGCATGATTGCTGCGCAAAATAGCAAGCTAGAAGTGCAAAGCTAGCAAGCTAACAACGCAATGCTAGCAAGCTAGCAACGCAAAGCTGGCATGATTGCTGCGCAAAATAGCAAGCTAGAAGTGCAAAGCTAGCAAGCTAACAACGCAATGCTAGCAAGCTAGCAACGCAAAGCTGGCATGATTGCTGCGCAAAATAGCAAGCTAGAAGTGCAAAGCTAGCAAGCTAACAACGCAATGCTAGCAAGCTAGCAACGCAAAGCTGGCATGATTGCTGCGCAAAATAGCAAGCTAGAAGTGCAAAGCTAGCAAGCTAACAACGCAATGCTAGCAAGCTAGCAACGCAAAGCTGGCATGATTGCTAGCAAAGCTGTCAAGCTGTCAACACAAAGATAGCAGGCTAACAAACAATGCTAGCAAATTAGCAACCCAACGCTAGGAAGCTAGCAACGCAAAGCTTAAAACTAGAAACGCATTAGTAGCAAGTTAGCAACGCAAAGCTAGCAAGCTAACAAACCAAAGCTAGCAAAGCTAAGCTAGCAAGTTAATAACGCAAAGCTAGCAAGCTCTGAACGCAAAGTTAGCAAATAGAAACGTAAGGCTACCAAGCTAGCAACGAAAAGCTTGCAAGC
>NW_019719998.1:0-329 GCF_002891405.2 Cryptotermes secundus
CCCGAAGTTTGGCACATTCCTCCTGGGACACCCTGTATATGATATACCATACCATAGCTTTACAAGAGGTAATACTGTACCAACAATTCAGGCCGCAGATTGGAAATCTCAACTTTTGCGATAGTTTGCCACTCCCTTTTGGCAACTTGCTGACTGGAACCAAGGTTAAGATTAAATGGAATCACACACCATCCCCACTTTAACAAGCTAACTTTCACAATTGCACCACTTCCCTGTCTTGCAGCACTACACCCCATACAAAAAAATCTGTGGTACACAATGAGGGGCATAATCAGGTTAAGGCAAAATAACCCATTAATAAGGAAAAT
>NW_019719999.1:0-2621 GCF_002891405.2 Cryptotermes secundus
CGAGTTATAGTGCGGATTAGGCACATTCTTACGGTTTTCCAAGTGTTCCGTTTTCACGTCTTGCAAGTCTTTTATAGTTTCACAAAGGGGGCCTTGGCCTCAAAAACGTTTGACGCAATACGGCGTAGGGAAACTCTCCAAGCTTATCATGTAAGTATACTTGAGTTTTTTTATTCCAACATGTGTCATGTTGCCACTGATAAGTTCCGATTATTTGAGAACCCAAAGGGCCAACGAGCCCTTATCAGCTTATATTACTGACCTTAAGGAAATTGCTGCTGTTCTGCGTCAGGATGCGGACGAGGCAGTTGTGATCAGAAATATCCACGGGATCCACCCTCGTGAAAGAAGTCTGCTAGTTTTTTGTGATAAAATTGCCACCTCTATCGATCTAGAAAACATGTGCATATACGCACTCATTATTTTGACAAACGACGAGAGTCAGAGCTTCCGATCGCGCAATCCACTCACTCCTATGACTCTTGCCGAGCCTTCTGTGTCTGGTAATCCCACTTCGCAACCTTCCCAATAGGTTTTTTATCGCTGTAACGAAGTTTGGAACATTAAGCGAGAGTGCAGTGTTAAGTTATCGGCATTACCTAGGCAGCCGCCTTTACCCCAAGGTCAACGTAATTGATTAGAAGTTAACGCACAGTCGTCTAGTCCCCACGTGCCTTTTGCCATTCCCATGGGTTATACTCACACGGGTTCTACCTTGCAGAGTCAGAGTGTACAGGGTGTTTCTGAGTATCATTTACCCTGTCTTCAAGTGGAATTGGGTTTCGGGCCAATGCACGCATCCTTAGACATAGGGGCTGTGCGTTCATTAATATCGTTTACCATTTATGAGAACCTTAAGAAGAAATTCCCCACTATACCCACTTATCCCGTCACTACGAGATGTGTCACTGCGTCCGCGCACATCTTTCCGGTGCACATTGATGTTAATTGCAAGGTTAGGATTGATAGGAATACGTGGAAGTTTCCGTTCTATGTGGTCCCGGATTTGATCCAACCAGTTATTTTGGGGGCCGATTTATTGGGCAATGTTGGTTTGATGATTGATATACAAAAAGGGTAAATTTGTAAATTTGACCCCACAAATAGAATGACCTTACAGTGTCGATTTTCGACTCTGGAGGTTTCGCGGGGGCTCACTGCTTCCCAGTCGCACCCTGGCTTTTCCAATTTGAGTGACGTAAGCGTTACTCAGTTGAAGCAGCTCATTAAGGATTTTCCGGACGTCCTAACCTTTAAATTTGGACTCAGTAATCTATTAAAATATAACATTGAACTACTGGACGCATCTCCGGTTAAGGTCCCGCCCTACAGGTTGATGCCACCTAAAATGGATATCTTGCGTCAAATGCTCGACGAAGGTATCGTTACACCCTCCACGTCTGCATACTCGAGTCCTATCTTCCTCGTCCTCAAAGGCGAAGATGGTTTTCGTCCGGTTGTGGACTACCGTGCCCTTAATAAAACATCAAAATCGTGTCGGTGCCATTGTCGGATATACATTCATGTTTACCCTCGTTCAAAGGAGCCAAAGTTTTCACTTCGCTCGACCTAAATTCAGAATATCATCCGATTGGTCTGACTGAGCGATCCAAGCATTAACTGCCTTTGCCACTGACTGGAACTTATATGAGTATACTCGGGTGCCTTTTGGGCTGGCCACCGGAGCGCAGGTTTTAACACGGCTCCAGGATAAGGTTTTCTCGGACATAAAGTTTAAGTTCATCTTCCACTATTTGGACGACTTAGTAATATATATAGTGATTCCTTTGAGGAACACATACTCCATTTGCATGAGGTTTTCAGTCGGTTGCGTCAGGCAGGGTTAACTGTTAACCCAAATAAGGTTACATTTGCTGCTCCCCGCTTGTCGTTTCTTGGACATATAGTCTCATCTTCGGGAATCACCGTGGACCCGAGTAGAACCGAAGCCATTAAGAATTTCCCTCCTCTCCGGGATGTAAAGGGGATTGTAAGATTCATCGGCATGGTGAATTTCTTCCATAAATTTATCCCCCATATTGCCGAAAGCGCGTCACCCCTTAACCTACTTCGAAAGAAGGGTGAGAATTTTGCATAGGGAACGGAGTAGCAGTTCTTGTTTGAGGATCTTAAACTAGCTATCATGAACCCCCAATTCTCCGAACCGAGGATTTTTCAAGGAAATTTACCCTTCAGACAGATTCCAGCTCCGTTGCTGTGGCTACAATTCTATCAGAATAGTTTGATGGGGAGCTACAACCAATTCCCTACGCATCTCGTACATTGTTCCAGCAAGAGAGCAAATTCTCCACGTACGAGCTGGGGTGTCTAGCGGTCCTGTTTGGCCTGGGGAAATTCAGACCATACTTGGAACATATTGAATTCGATCAGGAGGCTATTTCGTGGTGTTTATCACATCCCGCCAACTGGGAAGAATTAGCCGTTGGGTGGTAAGATTATCTTAATTCAAATTTAATGTCCAACACATCAAGGGAAGCCAGAATTTTATTGCGGATGCCTTGTCGCGAATGTATGATAACCCCTGCTGATATCCCCGTATGTCCAGTGGTTCTGGGTTTCCCTATGCTGTTTGAAGATATTGCTAGCAACAGAACGCTGAT
>NW_019720000.1:0-385 GCF_002891405.2 Cryptotermes secundus
TAACTAATTAAGCATTACGCCATGAAGGCGTATGGGGGAGTGAATTTATAAATACAAATTTTCTTGACCTCGGCGCTAGCTGGAAGTGAGTGGTCAACTTCATGCTCCGGCCGCCTTACCCCCGAGGAAGGAGCCCCCGGTAGCCATTGGATAAGAGGTTAGATGGACCCCAGAGCCTTTCTGGACGACGTTGAAAAAAAAAAGACAGAAAATTCTTGGCCCTACCGGAACCCGAATTCCGACTCCTCGGTCATCCAGCCCGTAGTCAATCGCTATACTGACTACGCTACCCGGTACGTACATGGGAAGACGGCATTAAAATAGATTTTCGAGAAATAAAACATAATGGGGGCAGCTAAGGTAGGAAACGCCACAGAAATCTACG
>NW_019720001.1:0-1518 GCF_002891405.2 Cryptotermes secundus
AGAGAATGGTAAAAGCAGCTAATAATCGTCATTAAATTAGTCGAAAATTTTAATTCATATAACATGTGTAAGAAGCCAAAGTATCATGTTCTATTAGATGCTCTAGATATCCAAGAATGTCGCAGCCTTACAGACGGTATTATTGAAATTTAAGGTCACGTGGTCAGTAAGCATCGTAAATTACAGTGTTTTGCTATGACGTGCGGTTTGCCAATTTCGAGAAATTAAACAAAACCATTCCTTTGTGATGTCATCCCATCAGTAGAAACGGTTGGACTCATTTTGATTAATTCTATAATGCAGACCACCCTTAAAGTTTATGTCTGTCCGGCTGTCTGTTACGCAGCCTGGCGCCCGAGCCACTGGGCAGCGTTCACAAATTTTAAACGAGGAAAGTTCACTAGAGGTTGCAGGCAATTCCAATTTCAGCTATATCCATTCACAAAAACTTTCATTTTACTTCAGGATATAAATTGACTTGTTAACGTTGGCTGTATCGTAAATCGTTACCGAACTTTCATAACAAGGCCAGAAATGTACCTTAATTACCTGAAAGTTCAACCGCTGGGAATTCTGTGCGCTACAATATGGAGCTCATCGATTTCATAAGCCTCTTCATGAAGTCATCTCAACCCTGCGGGGAAAGGTCTGTACATACATAATGGAGAAAGTACGCACGCTATTTTGACGTGAATATGTTAATGTAACCCTTACCTGGCATTACTAAAGGGTGGTCCACAAGTCCCAATGGGGTTTCCTTTGTTATGAATCTTTAAGCATTTCCCGGGGGGAAAAACTGTAAATGGCAGCGAATGACACTTTAATTCTTCCATATTTTAGGGTGTCTGTATACAAGGAGGCACGCGGTAGCGCAGTTGGTTGAGGCGCTATGCTACAAGCCGGAAGGTCGCGGGTTCAAGTCCCGATGAGGTCATTGGATTTTTCAATTTACCTAATCGTTCCAGCCGCACTATGACCTTGGGGTCAACTCAGCCTCTAAGAGAAATGAGTATCAGGAATAATCTTGGAATGTTCTTGGGGGGTAAAGGGCGGCCGGCCCGTAGGGCTGACAACCTTACCGACATCTATGAGCTGATTTTCTAGAAAATGTGGGAACACCAACGTCTCACAACCCTATGGGCCTCCACGGCCCGTTACAGGGATACTTTTACTTTTTTACTTTTTTATATTGTCACGTTTTCGGGGATCCGTGACCAAAAATAACGGGTACCGGTTTGGATGACTGGATTTATTAACACATTTTACACTCTCTGTTATTCAGTAATAATTACAGCGCTATCGCTAATCTACCCACTTCACGAATCGCTAGGCCAGGCCCCATTCTCCTCCTTGTATTCTTCTGTACTCCGACAGCTCCCATTCCCGTTCTACGGCTGACTCTGATTTATAGCTGGATTATTTATATACCCTTGAGGCGGACCATAGAAAACACTGCTTCCTTTATTGTTGCGCAAGCATGTTTACCGTGCCGTTGCCTAGCATCAGAATCGTCGCTTG
>NW_019720002.1:0-461 GCF_002891405.2 Cryptotermes secundus
TTACTGTACTTAATTTTAGCTTCCCTAAAAAATTAGTTATGAATCATATGAAATATAACCCTTGGATGATGAGGGGCATAAAGACCTCGTGTCAACATAAAAGAGCTCTATTTGTCCATGAAGACCAGTAATGATCCAAACCTTAAATACTATTTTAAAACTTACTCTAAAATTCTGTCTAATGTCATTAGGGCAGCCAAAAATCTTTATTATAATGTATTAATTTCGAATAACGTTATATTTTAGCATCCTGTTGCACTGATTCATGTCCATGATGTGTACTTTTGCTAACCGTCTTACAGTGCACACAATTTCACCTTTCTCTTCACTTTTACACTACATGTTTCGGCACTAATGTGCCATTTTCAGGTGTGTCTCTATGCACGTCAAACTACTGCACTGCATGCCATCACTTTTCCATCATAAAATGACTAAAATGTGTATTCATCATGTATAACAAC
>NW_019720003.1:0-956 GCF_002891405.2 Cryptotermes secundus
TTTGGATATAACGACGTGTAGTCCGTTGAAAATCAACCCACGTTTTGGAGCTGGACAGCTGGGATTCATTTCCGGCAGGGGCTGGTTATGAGGAATTAACTATCTTTTTGGATATAACGACGTGTAGTCCGTTGAAAATCAACCCACGTTTCGGAAGAACATATGGCCTCCGAGATGGAAGAGATGTTCCTCTGAAACATAGGATGGACTTTCAACGGACTACACGGCGTTAAGTCTTCAAGTACAAATTCAGCTGTGAACAAATGGTTCAAGACTCCATCCAGAGACATACAGCCTACAGGTCAAGAGCGTCATCCCAGAGCCAAATCCATTTTGCAAAATTAACAAAACAGTGTATAAAATATCCTGCAGCGTGAGTTATATCTCGAACGGGTAGTCTTACGGAAGAAGTTAAACGTTTACCTTCGGAACTGTCATTTTGTTCCTATCGTCAACTGAAAACAAAATCTAAAAGCAACTCTCCAACGATGACATGATGAACTACGTCACTCCTCGACAATAACACACCCTTAAACATGTTTCCGACAGAGAATACTAGACCACAGGCCAATACATAGTCATAAGTCCAATATACTGTCACGTGTTTATGGCTGCGTGACTAATAATAACGGATTCTGGATTGGATGATTGGATCTACTGACTCCTTCTTTACAGTCTGTCTTAATCACAATCTCAATTACAACAACTCACAACCAATCTTCAGCCGAACCCTTATACCTTGACCACCGAGGACTCGGTCTATTCTCGTTCTCGTTCTACGACTGACTTCTGATTTATGACTGGACAATTTATATAGTCCCGAGGCGGATCCATAAAAAACGTAACCTCTAGTGCTGTCAAAACCTGTTTACCGCGCCGTTGCCTAGCAATTGTTATGGCACGGACCACATAGAAAATACTTCTTCCAATATCTTTTTCATTGTTGCGTGCGCGTA
>NW_019720004.1:0-792 GCF_002891405.2 Cryptotermes secundus
GTCTCTTCGCTTAAAGAAAAAATAAACAAAGTTTTCCGGCAGGAAGTTGCGAAGCCTTCTTTCTTCAAATCCATCCACCTCTTTAGGAGTCCAGCGGAAGTAGTTATTTTTTTATTGCTAGTGGGGTGGGACTAAGTCCCTTGTACTGCGGCCACTTCTGGCCTATTGTACCAGCCCCAGATGATAGGTGAGGGTGATTGTGGAGCAATTGGTGGAATGAAGTTTAGGGGGGGAAACCGAAGTACTCGGAGAAAACCTGCACCAGCGCCACTTTGTCCACCGCAAATCCAACTTCACCAGACCCGGGATCGAACCCGGGCCGCCGCAGCGGAAGTAGTAACTTATCATTCAACGCCGAAGCACAAGTCGATTTTTTGGATGTCACTCTTCCACCTGCGGTCGCGTGGGGGGGGAGTTGGTACTAATTAGAGCATTAATGAAAATGAATGACATTCATTTCGATTTTTTTGTTTCATTAAGCTCAATTATTAAACCTAACATAAAGGTATATGACCTCTTACACACTTTTTTGTTCGAGAAGAAATATATTTAATACAATGCCGCATTTCCGCCAACTTATTCACTTCACAGGCAGACTCATAAACATTAATGGGGTAAGCTGACGACGCAACAAAAAACAAACCGTTGTGTAACCTAGCAACTGGTCACAGACAGCCCCGTTCATACTGTTACTCGGCGCGGACTACATAGAAAACACAGCCTCATCTACTGTTGCGTGTTGACCCGTGTTTACATAGCTGTTGCCTGGCAACGCGTTGATCAAATCTGTTA
>NW_019720005.1:0-480 GCF_002891405.2 Cryptotermes secundus
AAATTAAATAATTACAAGATAATATTCGCAACTGAGTTGTTATAGTATTTCCGATATATTATAACTTCCTCCCTGCCACATTGATCACGTGAGAACTACCATTCCTCCTGTAGCCAACTTCAGAAATGCGATTCGGAAGGAGGTCGTAAGCCATAAAAGAAATAAATTCACTAATATATAACTTATTGTGTACGTACAAGAAAATGTGTTACAGAATTAAATACATGAGACTGATTTAAATAAAGGGTATCACATTTGGAAAAAATATGTCTATGAACAAGGAAGAATACATAGAAATGAATAATGCCTACTTATATATATATATATAGTAAGCTGAAATAACTTATTAAATTGTCGGCCCATACATGACGACGTTGAACTGCTCAAGAAAGTGCCGACGTCGCCTACAAGTGAGGCCAACTAAACACACAGAATCGGATATTGGATGGACTGAGTAATGCCAACAATAGCTCAAAGTGA
>NW_019720006.1:0-232 GCF_002891405.2 Cryptotermes secundus
GATTACAATTACAGTGTGCAAAATGTCCACAGAAATATATAGGACCAACTGTGCATACATTCAAAATTAGATTTAAAGGACACGTAAGAGACATAAACAACAGTGGACAAAATTCCAAATTCGCCCAGCACATAGTAGACACTATCCACAAATACCGAACAGTAGATCAACTATGGACATTTTGTACATGGGAAAGAAAGGACGAATGTTAGATACTCATGAAAGATTTCAT
>NW_019720006.1:374-464 GCF_002891405.2 Cryptotermes secundus
GACTCCTTGGGCGGGTGATCAGCTCGTCGCAAGGCCTCTACCTGAACACAAACACAGGAAAACGCACACACACAAACTAATCATCCATGC
>NW_019720007.1:0-1234 GCF_002891405.2 Cryptotermes secundus
ATGCAGTTTACGAAACGTTTGTGTTCTTTAGAATACCGAACGATGGACAAAGTTAGGAAACCCAGTAATGCTGAGCGTTATGCATCCTCATCAGAACATTTTAGTATCTGCTAAATGTTGCTGTCTCGTCACCAGAATGCAGGATAATATCATAACCTATAAATATCTATTTTTATTGCTATTGGGGTGGAACTACACGTAAGTCCCTTGCACTGTGTCCACTTCTGGCCTATTGTACCAGCCCCAGATGATAGGTGAGGCTGATTGCGGAGCAATTAGTGGAATGAAGATTGGCAGGGGAAACCGAAGTACTCGGAGAAAACCTGCCCCAGCGCCACTTTGTCCACCACAAATCCCACTTGACCATACCCGGGATCGAACCCGGGCCGCCGCGGTTGGAAGCCAGCGACTAACTGCTTGAGTATAAATGTCTAACGTGTCTTGACAAGATTCCAGGTTAAAATATTTTGGAATCACGCTAATAAATAAAGTTTTATTAATGAAGAAATTAATGACATTCAGTTCAGGGTATTTTGCCTACTACCCAAAAACATAAAGATCGAAATATGTGAATATTTAAATTTGTCTGTTGTTTTGTATGTTTCTGAAACTCACTCTCTCGCATTACAGAAAAGGCTAGACTGAGTGAACTTGACAGTGAATGCGAAACAATACGTGGACCTAGGAGGGGTGAACTAACGAAAGGCTGGGGAAAATTGCGTTATGAGGAGGTTCATAAATTTACTTGTCCCAAAATATTATTACAATCATAAAGTCAAAAGACATGAGATAGTCAGGGCCTTTAGGAAGCATCACAGAGGAGTGCCTACGGTGTTTTCTAGAAGAAATTGAAGGAAAGAGGCCACTAGGAAGACCTACCTATAGAAGAAATTATCACATTTAAATAGATCATAAGAAAATAGCATGGATGAATATCAACCGGACTCATCTGGCTTAAGATAGGGACTAATGGCGGGCTCTTATGAGTACGTTAATGAACTTCCGGTTTCCATAAAATTCTGAGAATCAGTTACTAACAACTTAAGTACAGCTCTGCTCCCAGTTGTTGGTTAGTCAGTTAACTGGTTAGTTACCTAGCTAATTAGCATGGTTCACATAATTAACGACGATTATTTCCTGCGATAACATTAACCAACAATTCTTTAAACGAAGATGTGCTTTTCCTGCCAGGTAGGCATTTAATATTTAGATATTATTAGTATTAACATGAACT
>NW_019720008.1:0-867 GCF_002891405.2 Cryptotermes secundus
ACACTACAGCAGAGTAATGTTTTATATAGGAACTCGTCTGTTTGAGCAGGTGTCCATGAATTTAAGAGATGGACTTCGGAAGTGGCAAACCTCTGACAAGTCGCCACTGAATCGACAGATTTGATATAAAATGGTAGAGAAATTGATTCATCATGTGTTTGCCTTGGCACTCATGAGCACATTACCACCTGGACAAACAACTTGTTTTTATGTTCATGGGCTATTTAGATGCATCGAAACAGCAAATAGAGTAGATGAATATATCCCTCATTAGTCTATTAAAAAAAGCATGTACTGCAATGCAGCTTTCTGCACTTATGCAAATAGACCTTGGAAGAGAGGACATGATGCGTTATGCAAAACATGTTTACCTGAGTGACATCCTACAGGATCTGAATAGAATTACGAAACTGAAAATGCAGACAGTGCCCAACACAAATCAGTAGAGCCACTGATGTATGATTCAATGAATGCATATTTGTTAATCTGATTGTGATTCCCCAAAGTTATTCCGTGATAACTCGAGTAGGCCACGACCGCTTCCCTCCAAATTAATTCTTACACCTAATTCATCTGTGATCCCACTTTTCGAAATTCTACGGAAAACACACTGGCTTCAGAAGCTTACGTTTGGGGCTGTCTTAGTTAAGAAAACTGTGAACCATTAGTACATAGTGGCGTGCAGGTTGCCCAACTTGTCCACTGTGAAGGTTAGTACATCTTACCCTCGCATTGTAACTTATGCATATACTGTACAAAAGCTACTCAGAAAACACAATGCTGTGAAGGAATTATTGCCAAAGTGGTAACCTATATTGGGACAGGGGCCCCTCCTAACTTCGGACTCGTGTCATGTTTTAAAGATTT
>NW_019720009.1:0-559 GCF_002891405.2 Cryptotermes secundus
CTTCAGATGTATGCCTTATTGGGAATGCTATGAAACCATATTCGCAGATAACGGTGACAGCGCGGTCTGAAACATGAAGCGTATTCACCCACTCTTAACACGGGGGTCGTGAGTTTGAATCCAACTCGATGCATGGAAGTCTGCGGTTATTCTGTGTTTGTGTTGTCCTGCGTAGGTAGTGGCCTTGCGACAGGGCTGATCCCCCGTCCAAGGAGTCCTACCGACTGGCTATATTATTCATATTTTGGAATTAATTAATTCTGAAAGGCCAGACGCCAGATAGCCTAGCCCGTCAAGGTAGAAGAAGAAGAAGAAGAATATTATATTCTTGCAATGATTACTGTCTTCTGAGATGTGACACAAGCTTGTTTCCGAAACCTTACTACTTATCTGTCAAATGCTACCCCTATATCAGGTATGAAATTAATACTTCAGTTTTTCACGTATGAAATATTTTTCCATTCTTTGTGACCTTATATATTTTGACAGAGTTCTTGATGTCAGTTTTAAGAGATAATAATTAATGAAAACCTGCAATTAACCATTCTACTGAATCAAG
>NW_019720010.1:0-447 GCF_002891405.2 Cryptotermes secundus
TCCGAAAGTTCTTCACCGATTGCTTCGAAATTTTGACACAACGTTCCATTTGAACACGCGTTTTTATATGCCTATTATGTAGATGTCACACCCATGACAGGTAAAAACAGGTAAAAGTATTAACTGTATTCAATATTAATATGCTGTAACGTGTTATACATCGTCCATCGAATACCAACAGATCGTTGCCTAGGAATAACCGTGGCAACGAACTGTTGACACAGTGGGTCGTTGCCTAGGAATAACCGTGACAACAAACTGTTGAAACAGCGGGTCGTTGCCTTGGAATAACCGTCACAACGAACTGTTGAAACAGCATATCATTGCCTTGGAATAACCGTGGCAACGAACTGTTGAAACAGCGGAAATAATGCATTTCTGCGGCAACGAGCACGGAACACATGAAATGGAACCCTGGGCAAAAGTGCCCTCTATTGCATCCGAAAC
>NW_019720011.1:0-836 GCF_002891405.2 Cryptotermes secundus
GTTTAGAATTCCTAAAATTATCATGAAATCACTAAAATTTGATTAAAATTAATAAATAATTAAATATCGTTAAAAATTGGATAGATTTCCATAAATTAAAGTGGAATTTTGAAATTTTTTGAAATTCTTTTAATTAACTTGGAGTCTGTAATAATACTTGGCCAAAGTTCATAAGTTTCGTAGAAATATTTCAAACCCTGCTATATGTTCGTTAAATTTAACTTAACATCAATCAAAATTGACTTAAATTTCTTTTATATTAAGTAGAAATTGTCAATAAATTTAACAGTATTCGATCTAATAGGAAGAAATTTTTCACATATTGTACGTAATTCCTTTTATTATCGTGAAATAGTGAAAGAACTTAAACTTAAAATAATTCCTGAAATTAGAGTGAAATCTTTTATATATTATTTGAAATTCTTTATTTGAAATTGAAAATGTCAAAGAATTTGAGGTTAAAATTTTATAGATCTCAATGAATTCGTTCACAAATCAATTAAAATTCTTTGAATTAACTTCGATTAATTCAATATTTCTTTTAATTTCCTGAAATATTATGTAAATCGTAAAAAAAAATCTGCTAGAATTCCCAAAATTAGAGTGAAATCTTTCACAAAATAATTTATATTAAGTTGAAATCGAGAAAGAATTTTTGNTAATTTTTATATTAAATTTAAATCGACAAAGAATTTTTTGTTATAATTACATGAAATAGATTGAAGAAGGTCACAATTAGTTTCGAATTCCTTAAATTATCATGAAATCCATCAAAATTTGATTAAAATAATAAAATAATTATATATCGTTAAAAATTGGATAGTTTTCCAGAAATT
>NW_019720012.1:0-816 GCF_002891405.2 Cryptotermes secundus
AGTTAGAGACAGGAAAGTGATTAGTTAGTTCCAGACGGTGAAATAAAACCAGGACTCCACCTTCTATCTATCTGTCACTGTTAACTACATATTGTTAAATAAATGAAAATCAATCTATCAGAAAAATCTATTTATCTATCTATATCTATCTATCTATCTGTCTATCTATCTATCTGTTTGTCTGAGGTATACATTTCTTTTGTTGGACATAGGTCGCTTTTAGGCTTCTTAATCTTATACACAGTCGGTAGAACTCCTTGGACTGGGGATCAGCCAAATGCAAGGCAGCGAAGGCAGTTCATGTCTTAGACCGCGCGGCCACTGCGGTCGGCCCAGGACCCCACTGGCCTGTGATAATGATAGAGGTAGATATAACATTTTTAAGCAGCGTCAGGTTAACCTCTTGACACGACTCAAGACATGGGAATGAAGCAACATAAAACTACAGGAGTGGGACAAACCTTTGCGACCGCTGTGGTAAAACGACATTGCCTGATTTCAGGGCTCTCATCTCGTAGGTTGAACGAGTTTGCCTAAGTAGAACAATAAGATTTAAGTCCTCAATCCCTATCGTTCTCTTTCCATCCGTCTCGGTGTAACACGATTAATACTGACAATTTCTCTTGCGAGGTGATGCGTTATGTCGCCATGCTGTACTCCGACAGAGGGGTACCAGCATTTCGCAGAAACATAGGCCCAGCACCTGCACCTCACGGCTGACGTGAACGAATGCTGTTACTGGCTCCAGCCAAATTTGCGTCTGGTGTCTTTACCTTGGAACGCCTCTGTAAAACGTGTGGGATGCATAGCCATTGC
>NW_019720013.1:0-940 GCF_002891405.2 Cryptotermes secundus
CAGGAGTTTGGTGAAAAAGTGTTTAGTACTGATGGAGAGATATTTAGTTACAAGCTGTGTGATGCGAAAGTTACAGCAGAAAAGTGACTGTGCAGCAGCATCGTAAAACTTCTAAACGTGTTATGTTTAAGCAGATTATCTACAAAGGACAGCAGAGAAAGTTTGTTGTTTAAAAACAATTCTGCTTATTCTTCTTCTTCAACGAACAATGTGTCAGAATTTTCGAACGATCTGTGTCAATGGATGGTTTCTTCGAATATTTCAATAGAGAAATTACATAATCAGCACTTCAGAACATTTCTGGAGACATACACTTGTCATCCTATCCCAAGTGATCGACGTTAAGAAAAATTATCCTTCTACAAATTATGAAGATATGTTAAATAAGATTTGGACATCTGTTGCTGACAAGATATGGGTTTCCTTGTCTGAGACTACAGACATAGATGGGCGGTATATCGCGAATTATAGTTAGAACCCTGAAACAAGATCGAACTGGGAGATGTATTTCTTTTTGTTTTTGAAGTTCTTGAAAGTGCAAAGCATTCGACTACAGCTGTCCTATTTTATAATTCCATGAACATGTTGTGGCCAGATGGAATACAGCGAAATAGTGTCCTTCTCCTAGTAACAGGTGCTGCTCCATATATGAGGAAGGCTGCCGAAGGACTTCATATTCTCTACCTGAAAATGATCCATAATACTTACCTTGCTCATGCATTGCATAGAGTGGCTGAAGAAGTTCTAAGAAATTTTCGAGACGTAGATAGGCTAATTCCAGATGGAAAGAAAATACAGGTATTCATCAAGGCCCGTCTTCAAGTACTGAAATTTAAAAAAGAAGCTCCTCCACTGCCACTCTTCCACAGCCTATCATCACACGGTGGGGTACATTGTTGGACGCTGTGGCATATTATTGTGAAAATTACACAACCATTGG
>NW_019720014.1:0-909 GCF_002891405.2 Cryptotermes secundus
GACCAATATTCACCTATTAAATTAACATATTTAGCATTAAAATAAAACATAAATATTTATAACTATTAAGGCCAAATTAACGATGAGTTAAAATAGATTGAGCGATTCATGAGTTACAGAAAAATGTCGTTTGACTGTATAGCGAGGTAGAAGGTAAAGTTGTCCCTGTGTTTAACTAATTAAAAACTATGCCACGAAGGCGTATGGGGGAGTAGATGTATAGAT
Organism: Cryptotermes secundus; assembly: GCF_002891405.2. Lineage (NCBI taxonomy): Eukaryota > Metazoa > Arthropoda > Insecta > Blattodea > Kalotermitidae > Cryptotermes > Cryptotermes secundus. The sequence goes on from NW_019720014.1 coordinate 226, forward strand.
CCACATTTTCCTTGACCTCGACACTAGTTGCAGGTGAGTGGTCAATTTCACGCCACGGTCGTTTTACCCCCGGGGAAAGAGCCACCGATATCCCACGAATAGGTTGGATGGACCCCAGAGCCGGTCTGGACGATGTGGGGAAGATACAAATGTTAACCCTATCAGGACTCGAACCCCGACCCCTCGGCCGTCAGCCTGTAGCCAATCGCTACCTCGTATACCGACTACGCTATCTGAGCTATATAGCGTGGTATAGGACAAAAACTCGTCACGGGTGATGACCAGATAATGATACAAGTATGTAAGAAGGTAGTTTCTTTACAGCCCATCACAGTGGCCGCGCGGCCTCCGGCATGAAGTGTCACATCGTCACGTACTCGGTCTGTCAGTGGGAAGTTCCATATCTTAGTCGGCACTTGGCTGGCCTATTCTATGGGAGTTCTTTTCGCGATATCTCTGTGTATACAAGAAAGTTTGGGAACAGTGAGTGAGAGCCGGGACCGCGTAGTCGGTATCGCGACTGGATACGGGCTGGACGACCGAGGGATCGGAGTTCGAGTCCCGGTATGGTCAAGAATTTATTCTTCTCCAAGTTTTCCAGACCTTCTCTGGGGTCCACCCTCCTATCCAATGGGTACCGCGGGGGTAAAGCGGCCGGGGCTTGAGGCTGACCACTCACCTCCA
>NW_019720015.1:0-337 GCF_002891405.2 Cryptotermes secundus
CTAAACAGGCCAGCAAGAAAGCAAGGCAAAATTAGCAAGATTGAAACGCAAATGTAGGAAGATAACAACGCAAAGCTAGCAAGTTAGCAACTCAAATCTGGAAAGTTAGGAACGCAAGGCTGGCAAGTTAGCAACGCACAGCTTGCAAGGTAGCAACGCACAGCTGGCAAAATAGCAACGCAAACCTGTCAAGCGCTACACATAGATAGCAAACTAGCAAAGCAAATCTAGCAATTTAGCAACGCCAAGCTAGCAAACTAGCAACGCAAAGCTATAAAACTAGCAACGCAAAAGTAGCAAGCTAGCAACTCAAAGCTAGCAAGCTAGCAACTGAAAG
>NW_019720016.1:0-483 GCF_002891405.2 Cryptotermes secundus
CTATGTCAGAGATCGGACACATTTGTGAAGGAGCGAGTGGCGGCTTCTAGGAGACACCTCATACCTCATTCCGTGTTAGTCTACCGGAAGGAACTTTAACTAAAATAATTATTTTATGAACAGTCCTACATCTTGTTCTATTCTCACATCAAGATATTTCAAATATATTATTCTGGCGCACTATTCCATAAAAATGCTTTAGGAAAAATACATTATCATAAGCCGGAATAGCGTACTCGTTATAACGACTGGCTACGGGCTGGATGACTGAGGAGTTGGAGTTCGAGTCCCGGTAGGGTCAAGAATTTTCTCATCTCCACATCGTCCAGACCGTCTCTAGGGTCCACACCACCTCATATCCAATAATTACCGGGGGCGCTTTCCCCGGGGATAAAGCGGCCGGGGTGTGAGGCTGACCACTTACCTCCAATTAGTGCAGAGTTCAAGAAAATGTAGATCTATACATCCACTCCCCCATACGCC
>NW_019720017.1:0-437 GCF_002891405.2 Cryptotermes secundus
GATCTGAGGTTCTCATAGCGGAGGTTGTGACGAGTTCTGTCTTCTAGGAAATAACGCCTTGTAGTCCAACGAACGTCAACACACACACGGCTTCCATCCTTCCGTATATATACGATTATATAACAAAAATGTGCAGGCAACAAACAGAAGTCACACAAAATTATGAAAATGAAAATGTTCGCGGTATAGGACAGGGCAAAGCCAAACATAGAAAATATAAGAGACTTAAACCTGGCAGTGGTGAAGCTTACGACCGTTCAAGGGACAGAGCTGCCGTTGTAGCAAAGGATACATAAGATAAGTACAATCTGCTTGGCAAAACCTGTACCGACAGAGGACTTGTATATACTGCAAAAGGAAGAATTTTCAGTGACATATTATATGTGTGATACGTACGCTTGATGAAACACGAAAGGAAACGTATTCATAAGAGACGA
>NW_019720018.1:0-523 GCF_002891405.2 Cryptotermes secundus
TTTCAGTAATCCTAAGTGTATTACACTTATTTGAAGTTGCAACTTGTTATTAGTTAATAAATCCAATTACCAATCCGAACCCCTTTTAGTCACTGATACAAGTGGCAATATCTAACTTTCCCTTAGCAGTCTAAATTCCATCATTGCTCCATTTGTGCCCGTCATTACCCAAGTTTTTTAAGTGAGGGGTGTCACCTCTGACACAACAGACACGCAATAACGGGTCCGTGATCCCTCTACACATATGGACCACTCCAAATCACACACTGCCGTTAAAAAGTTAAAATCTGATAGAACACAATACCGGAAATATGAGGATACCCCGTGTGTTGTGCCCAAAATCAAAACAGAGCTTAAGACTGCTCGCTGCACAGTGGCACTGACCTGTCTCAGTTTGGGCCGAGTTGATCTGTCTCTGGGCATCGCCACACTCCCATAGCACCTGCAATCACATCAGTTCTGGACGTGGTATACACATAAGTGGAGCCATCTGAATAACATAGCAAGCGTTGCTTACGTATGA
>NW_019720019.1:0-148 GCF_002891405.2 Cryptotermes secundus
TAGCTGCAGCCCGCATTGATTAAAATATAAAGAAAATAAATTCAGCGAAGTCGCTCTACAGTTATGTTATTTTTTAAATATGCTTTACAACTTCCGTCCTGAGTAGTATACACCACGTCTTCACTAGAGATGGAGGCGGTTTTTTTTT
>NW_019720019.1:196-498 GCF_002891405.2 Cryptotermes secundus
CCTAGCTAACTCCTTGAAAACCCAACCAAATATTAACAGTGAAAACTTGTACTTCAGAATCATAAAAAATTAAGTAAATTAAAGGAAATATTTAAACAAATTATTTCCACGATTTTAGAGTGAATATAGACGGGGTTTGGATTGGTAACCGGATTTATTGCACACTTATACAACTCATAACTACATTTCACAAATTACAATAGGACACACTAGGTCTTCTCAGTCTGCTGTCTTCACTAACCGTTGCCTGGTGACGACTTCATCAATGCCCTCTGCTTCCGTGCTCACGTTCTTACCGGAAG
>NW_019720020.1:0-672 GCF_002891405.2 Cryptotermes secundus
AAATCTGCCCCAGCGCCACTTTGTCCGCCACAAATCCCACTTAACTTAGTCATACTATTGTTGCACGCTATGTGATCTGAGCTAAAGGCGATGTCCTAACATTAGCTACTAAACTATGGTTTGTTTAACCATGCTGTCAGTATCTCAGTCTGCGTACCGTGGGATGGTATAATGGTTAATGAATACTTAATTACAAAGAATGTTTAATGAATACTTAATTAAAAAGAACACGAGGAAAGTGGTTGTCGCCCAACCTGAAGTAATATTCCGGCATCTGCTTGGAGGGCTGAGGAAAACCCCGAATAACTTCCACCAGGTAGACTGACCCTCTACGACAATATTTGAACTGAGGACGTCCCGAACAGGACGTAGAAGATGTACTGAATCAAACGTGACTTTCTGTGCTCGTCAGGTAAGTAACTAATGGGCTGACTGACTGACTGACTGACTGACTGGATGTCTGACTGACTAACTGACTAACTATCTAACTAACTAACCAACTGACTGACTAACTGGCTGACTGGCTGACTGACTGACTATCTATCTAACTAACTGACTGACTGACTAACTAATCAACTAACATACTTACCAATTCCGTGGAAAGGAGTATTTTTAGGCAGGCTAATAGTCGTTCAGCTAGTCAAGAAATTACTTGCCTTCAACTAAATACGA
>NW_019720021.1:0-1184 GCF_002891405.2 Cryptotermes secundus
GTGGACCTGTCGTCTTGACAGATTACTGATGATGATGATGAATGTTGAATTTCAACATAAAGGCAGCTGCTGCATGTGCAGTATTCATGGCGATCTTGCGAGAACTGAGGAACAGCATCAATCAACAGCCACACATGGCTGCCGTGGTTCAATGCTGGACACGAACATGGTAAACAAATGAACGAGTTTGCTGCACGCAGCAGCCGCGTACAGTCGATATCCAGCTTTAGTCCTGCTTAAAACTTTAGTGTGCTTACTTGCTGTTCTCTTGAGACTGTGGTTGATGCCAACACTAAGATAATATTCCTAGTTATGCTGACTGAACAAGTTCAGCCAGGTGGCTTTTTACAAGTTATACGGCCTTCTTCACACTGCTGTCTGACCCAGTGGTCAAATGCACAGGGACTTCCTGTTGGTTTTACACTTGTTGAAATCCTTGTTATAACTCTGTAATGGACCTGATTGGAGGAAAGACCACTATGACATGCTCATGCTGTCACATTGTTCAATGTTGCATGGTGAATTGAACTGAGAGATCAATGCTAAAGATCTATCACCTGTATTCGTTCATATCCTAGCAAAGAAGCATAATTAAACTTTCAAAATACTTCACTGTTTCTGCTGCATCTTGTATTCATACGATATTGCACAGTATATAAATAATTATGGTTCCTGTATAGGCAGTATCAAAACCACGTCTTGGTGTATGATGTTAAGAATGTTACAGTGGAGGTTTACTCATGACAACTTTGCAAGGTGCAGTATTTATAACTGACTTGCTTTATTTTTTTTAGATTGTAAGTATTCTGTCTATAATGCAACAAAGTCAGCCTTCTATAAAAGACACTAAAGTATATTTAATACACTAAAAATGTTTGTTAAATATTTTAAATGTCATTAACTATATACATTCATTTCTTGTTGCTACACATTTCGGCCACAAATGGGTCATCATCAGGCAACACTTACTGGGAAGACCACTGCAGTGTACACTTTGTTTTCTGTGCCCTTAGGCACGTCGTTGTTTTTGTTATTAATTTCTTTCGTAGGAGATCTCCATCGTATCTATTTGGCAGTTATTTCACTGTAATGTGCAATTAGTGTTTTTTATAAAAGTTAGACTGGGTTGCGTTATAGATGGAATACTTACGATCTAAAAGTGATACCACAATGCAACAGGATGC
>NW_019720022.1:0-1384 GCF_002891405.2 Cryptotermes secundus
CAAGGGATACAAATTCAGAAGATTGCGAGAGAGGGTGAATGACCTCAGAGCAGTGGTTATTGTAAACAGATTGAAAGTGCTTATCGAATGCATCAGCAACACCTTCGGGCTGGACTAGGTGTGTACCATCAACTTCTAGAAGAATGGAACGGGATCTATGCTTTCTGAAATTAGATATGTGTTTCCAGAAATGTTGGGGCTGTGACTTTGAATTGTTATCAACTGACTTCAACCACCTAAGCCTGTCGGACTTGATGGTGTTTTTAACTAGTTTTCTATAAAAGGAGAACCTGTCGTAAAAGTAATCATTAGGATTCTTTTTAAAACCACGGTGGAAATAATTATTCTTGGTGATGTAATGCCTTAAGGTATAGGAGAACCAGTGAGGGAATTTAGACTTGCAGCGATACCCACAAGGAATTGCCTGCTCCATGGAACTTCTGACAGCAACACTGAGGCTGGCGACTGCTACGTCAACAGAGGAGGTTTCATACACGCTTGACCTATGACAAGTTGATAGAATGTTGTAAAGTAAAGCGTAGTTTCCTGCTGCGAAATTTTGATAACTAAACTCAGAATTTAAATTAGTGTTAACATTAGGTAACAGCACACCAATATTCAAAGGAGGGTGATATATGGGATAAAAATGATTGGTAATTTGAGGATCAGCATAGCTTCAGGCCGGGATATTCATGTGAAAGTCAAGTAATCACGGTCTACCAAGACATTGTAGACTCACTGGATAACGGAAGCAGGATAGACACAATTGTAATAGATTTTTCGAAGGCCTTCGATTTAGTTTGTCATGATCGTCTGCTTATGAAAATTGCGGCCTCAGGGGTGGACTCAAGGGTAGTTATATGGATAAGGGAATTCCTTTTGGGCCGTACGCAGAGAGTCAGAGTAGGAGGGCAACTATCGGAGGAAGTCAGAACAACGTCAGGAGTACCGCAAGGAAGTGTGCTGGGCCCACTACTCTTCCTCGCCTACGTCAATGATATTTGGAGAAATATTGAATCAACTATTACGCTACAGGTATTCGCGGATGACTGTATAACATATAGGAAAATTAAAAATGTTAATGATAAGGAAAAGTCGCAGATAGATCTGAACAGACTTGGGAAATGGACGGTTGAAAATGAGATGAAAATTAATCCAACTAAAAGTAGGGCAGTTTGTTTCACGAGGGCTCGAGTAACGGAGCCACTAAATTATTCGTTAGGGGGCACAGTAATCCCAGAAGCGAGCAGCTGTAAATATCTGGGAATAATTTCACGCAGCGACCTAAGCTGATCTGATCAAGTTAATTACGCTGTGAAAAGAGCCTGGAAGGCATTTAATTTTACAATGCATATTCTAAAAAAGGGAAATAGCAAAACTAAAA
>NW_019720023.1:0-384 GCF_002891405.2 Cryptotermes secundus
AGCAAATCTATCAAGATAGGAACGCAAAGCTAGCAAGAAAGAAACTTAAAGCAAGCAAGCAAGCAAGCAACCAAAGCTAGCATGCTATTAACGCAAAGCTAGCAAGCTAGCATGCTATCAACGCAAAGCTAGCAAGCTAGCAAACCTAAGTTAGCAAGCTAGCAACGGAAAGCTAGCAATGTAACTACGCATAGCTGGCAAGCTAGCAACGCAAACAGGCAAGATAGCAACCCAAAGCTGACAAGCTAGTAACGCATATCTAGCAAGCTAGCAACGGAATGCTAGATAACTAGCACGCAAAGCTAGCAAGCTAGCAACGAAAACTACCCAGATAGCAAAGCAAAATTAGCAAGATAGCAACGAAAAGCTAGCAATTTAGCAACA
>NW_019720024.1:0-2118 GCF_002891405.2 Cryptotermes secundus
TAACTGCAAGTACAGGCCAGTCAAAAATGTGGTTTTTAATACGAATTTCATGCACTTGAACTCTATGCCACATTTCAGCAACAGTCCAGTCTGAAATTTATTTTTTAGTTCAAAACATAATGGAGCCAAAATTGTACCTTATATCAAGGAATTTATTCTAAAATGACAAAATATGACCTTATTTCAAAATTGTGCCCAATTATGCTGTAAAACCAATAAAACTTTGAAATATGCATTTATATGCACAATAAAAACTATATAATTTCAATAAGGATGAGCGAAAATATATACAATTACATTTAAAAATAGGAATAAACGCTAGGAAGAAAATATGACATGTCCTAGAAATCCGGGCCCTGATTATTAATAATGTCTTATATGGTTTAAACTGCAGCAGTTGTGTTGCCCTTTTTGCACTCTCCTGTGACACTCCAGTCTCTTTGAGCTAGACATTGAGCACTGTGCACTTATTCTTTTGTTTTTTGTCTATTAAGAGTCTTGTTAATCAAAGTTTATTCACCAAATTGTGAATTGTTTGTCTCTTGGGACTCTTTTATCACAAAACTTCCACCAGTGCTTACTAGCAGAATTGTATTTGGCATAAGTGTCATACAGAAATGCATATTGCTCTAAGGTATACCGGATCGTGATAGGACACAGTGCTCACTGATTGTAACAGAACAAATGACTAATGAAGTTGATAACTGCTGCCCACTGCTGACAAATCATAAACACATTCCCATGCATCAACTGCATTGATTACCGTGAAACATAATGCCATCAAGCCATCCACAAATTTAATAAATTCCTTCCGTTCCAAAAATTATGGACCTTCAGGCATGTTCATTCATTTGCAAAATTCAGATTTCACTCACAGTCGGCTGTGTGCTGGTTGCCGGGAAACGCGGAAAGGTGAACCAGTCAACAACCATAAGAATGTCCCTGTACAAATACAAAAAGATAAATATACTTAAAGATAAAAACAACAAAGACAAAATACATTCAATATGAGGTGCTATCAGAAAGTTCCCGGACTGCTATTTTTGTAACTGCATTAGTGAAAGAAGATGAGAGTGGAGGCCAAGGTCACACTTCTGAAAGCCTGTTGCATCAGTCTGCCACATGACACGTTGCTCTGAACATGCATTGCTTTTACTCTAATGCTTTCTCTACTTCGTGTGTCATTTTTTCTAAAATGGATGGCAAAATCAAGCAGTGTGTCTAGTTTCGCATGAAATTTGATAAATCCACTGCCAAAATTCTTGAAATGCTTCATGAGGCCTTTGGAGAACGTTCTTTAGGTGGGACAGTGTTTTTTTAATGTAATTCACATTTCAAGGCTGGTCAAGTGTCAGTTGAAGGTGACGAACATTCAGGGTGACCAAGCACCAGCAAAATGACAGAAAATGCTGAAAATTTTGAGAACTCGTCCACAAAGACTGTCACAAAACAATCCAAGACCTTGCAGACACCATTGGGAATGGAGTTTGCCAGGAGATCTCAATAGAAAATTTGAATATGTGCCATATTGTCCACTCATCAAGGCAACACGCCCACCCCCACATCCATTAAAGCCACAGATTTTGTGACTAACAACATGGTTTTCGCTTCCCATCCTCCCTACTCGCCAGACTTGGCCCCCTGTGATTTCACTGTTTCCCAATTTGAAAATGAAACTGAAGGGATGAAGTTTTGAAACATTATCTGACATCCAAAGGGAATCACAAGCGGTACTCGGCAGCATTGAGGAAAATGTCTTCTTCCACGGCGCTCTTGAAATGTGGAAACAATGATGAGAACTCTGTATACATTCTCAAGGAGACTGTTTTGAAAGAGATGGTAGACAAAGTGAAGTAAGTTAATTCAGTATTTCTTTCTTGAGCTAGTCCAGGATCTTTCCAGTACACCTTGTATAGTATTCACTCATGGTCACCCATAAACCAAGCCGGTCACGGTAGCCAAGCGGTCTGAGGCATGCACTTTCTTCACTCACTTAGAAGCTGGAATTTTGTGTTCAAATCCCACTCAGTGCATAAATGTTTGGTGGGCGTGCGTTCGTGTGTTTTTCTGTGCTTGTGTACAGGTAGAGACTTGTGACGAGCTGATCACCTGCCCAAG
>NW_019720025.1:0-313 GCF_002891405.2 Cryptotermes secundus
ATTGCTGACTGCGCATTCTGGTATGCGAGTGTATGCGGCTAGTGTCACTCGTCATCCCCACACTCAAGGACAAACTTTGATAAGACTTGTCAGCTGACTGGTTCAGTGCGTGGACCCACCAGAAGACCACACTTTTCTCGGGCCATTATCTCCGTAACCGTTCAACAAACCACAGAACAACTTCTGCACCCATTCGAAACTAATGATTATACTGCATTAACCTTTATCCTACGGCCCTTTAAACTTATGTTGTGGCAGCGGTACGGATTTCTTTAAATGGCCGCTATTTGAGATTCGTTAAAATTGTAGTCAC
>NW_019720026.1:0-2156 GCF_002891405.2 Cryptotermes secundus
GAGAGAGCAGCTGAGAGCTAGCAGGCAATGAAGTGAGCACAGAAGTTGAAGAATCTCCACTGTCAGAAGCCATTATCAGGGAACAACTGGTAAAGACAAAGCAGACTGAGAAGACTTATTGTGTGCTGTAGTGATTTTTAAAGTGTGGAGATCAGCGATGTCACTATAATTAAGTGGAGCCACAAGTCGTGTGTTAAAGTGGTCAATAAACCCAACCTCCAATCCAAACCACATAGAGTCACACTCCTTCTCCTAACAATATGCCATAAAAAAACAAAAATATTATATGAAATTAATAAATTATAAGGAATACCTCAGCTTGGTTTCAAAGTCATGCAGATTTCATGTTATGAATGCTTATTTAATAAAATTAATTTCCACTATTTTCTTAATGTTTACTATAGTCGTTCAGTCTTAATTCCTCAAACTAATTATCACATTTCTTCTCCTGTAAATTGCAATTTATCTGTAAGATGTAATACATTTTATGTCACAAAACCCTGTCATGTGAGTGCTTGACTGCAGTGTGGATGATTAACTCAATAACATTTGTCAATCACTGTTCAACATAACAAATAAACATTTCATACTCAACATATATATATACATACATACATACACGTGGTGTGTTCAAAAAGTATTGAACCTCTGGTTGGCAGAAATACATTTATTGATTTGGAGGTACAAAACCCTAATCCCCTTCAAAGTAGTCTCCTTGGTAATGCACACACTTCTCCCTGCGCTTCCGCCATTATTGGAAACACTTCTGGAACGCGTCTTTTGGAATGGTGATCAGCCGGGCCGTCGCATTCCGCACGATGTCTTCTCTTGACTCAAATCGGGTTCCTTTCAGCGGCAATTTCAGCTTGGGAAATAGCCAAAAGTCACACAGAGCCATGTCGGGGGAGTAGGGAGCCTGACAAACCACAGGGATGTTGTGTTTGGCGACGAAAGTCTGAATCAGATGCGCAGAATGGGTGGGTGCGTTATCATGACGGAGCTGCCAAGTTTTTGCTGCCTACAGATCCGGTCGTTCACGCCGCACAGCATCATGAAGGTGATGAAGGACCGCCTGGTAGTATTCCTTTGTTATGGTTTGGCCTTGTGGTGCATACTCATGATGCACAACCCAACAGGAGTCGAAGAAAACGGCCAACATGACTTTGATATTACTGCGGACCTGCCATGCTTTTTTTGGCCTCAGGGATGTTGGATATTTCAACTATGACGACTGCATCTTGGTTTCCGGGTCGTACCCATAAACCCACGACTCATTGCCTGTGATCACGGTGTCCAGAAACTTGGGGTTACTGTTTGCATTGTCCAGCATGTCCTGTGCGATTTCCAGACGGCGTTGCTTCTGCTCCATTGTTAGCAGTTTCGATACGAATTTCGCGGACACTATCCGCATGCCCAAATCCTCAGTCAACATTGAATGTACCAATCCAATGCTTACCCCTATCTCGTTTGCAAGTTCTCAGACTGTGATACGACGGTCCTACATGACCAAAGTCTGCACTTGCTCAATGACATTCTCATTTCGGCTTGTTGAGGGTCTGCCTGAACGCGGTTCGCTGTCCACTGATGTGCGGCCATCTTTGAAACGGTTGTACCACTCCTCTATCTGTGAGTTGCTCATGGCATCGTCCCCGAAAGCCTGTTGAATCTTGCGAATGGTTTCCACTTGGGNATATATAACCTAACCTAAATTTGGTAGTAGCATTTCCTGCACACTGATACAATGGACAAAGTATCCTTCTAGCATGTGGATTAATTTTTCATTCTTTTTCTCTCATCTAAAACTATTAAAAATTACTTTGGGTAAATATTAAGATCGAACTCTCCCAGTGTGGTAAATGAAATGAAAGATCAATGTCAGTATTTCTTTGACAGGAAAGGGTTAATATTAGTACCTCTCAGAGAATGAGATATTGGTAGAGATTTCTTTGTTCGTATCAGGACCTTCATTCTGCAGATGAAGAGGAAAATACAAGTTTACTCATACAATATTTAAAAAATATATATTTTATATTTATAAAACAAAAGCAGCATTACAAAGCAGTAATACTGAAATCAGCTTTCTGATTTTAAATACCCACCTGACCATCTGGCTTTTCAAAGCTCCCTTGTTTCATGAAGGGCATGTGGGACTGTGG
>NW_019720027.1:0-450 GCF_002891405.2 Cryptotermes secundus
TAAAATCTTCAGTTCTAACTTTAAAATCCTTTAAGATTTGTCTCTGAATTTTAAAATTTAAAATTGTCAGGGTTACTCGCCCTGCATCTATAGTGCTTAAGCGGCTACTTCTTGTGTCCAGCACTGTACAGGTGTTATCTGTAATATACAAATATTCGTTACTATCTTATATACGTAATGTTTTCTTATGTGTTTATACTGTTATTTGTACTTACTCTGTGTAGTCTCCCTGTGCGCGTGCCGCTGCTTATCTTTACTACGTGTGCTGTCTGATGTATTGTGTGCTGTGTTTTATGTTGGTGAGTGTAGGGGGGGTAACAGGTAGTGGGGATAGGGAGGTACCGTTAGTCTGTATAGATTTCGTGTATCGTTTGAAATATGGGATTGTGTGTCATTCATGTGTAGGCCTTTCTTACTTATATATATGGTATTTCTCTAATTTATTGAAAT
>NW_019720028.1:0-889 GCF_002891405.2 Cryptotermes secundus
GCTTACTCTGTATATAAACACGGCACATGAATTATGACATTCATCGTATCAACCTTGATAAAGAGAGACAGACGGTCTCTGAAATGCTGGACACTAACTCAACACCAACAAATCTGCTTTACTTGAGAAGATTTCACTGTACAATTTGTATGCTTTACAATGTAGTTAGATATGCATCAAGGTCATGCTATAGCTCAGGCTGTTACTCACAGTCTTCCCACTACAGTGGTCTGGGTCAAACACAGGTTAAGTCATGTGGGATTTGTGGTGGACAAAGTGACATTGGGGCATGTTTTCTAGAAACATACTTTGGCTTCCCCTGCCCATGCTCCACACTCATCTATCATCTGGGTCTGGTACAACAGGCCAGTTAGCGTACCAAGCAGACAGTCTCACACTCACCCCACAAAAAGAACAAGTTCCAAATCTGGTCAATTTTTAATTCAAAGTCATAAATTAATTCAATCGGCTATAGAAACTGGTTCAATCTGAATTCAATCGGCTGTAAAAACTGGTTCAATCTAAATATCACAGAAAGACGTTAAATATACTCCAGGGAAAATTAATTAAATTCACTAAAATTGCTGAACAGAGTTATGGTACCTTTGAAAGCTATTCTGTCCTACTGAAAAACCAACAATCTTGTGCTGAAAACCAGCTCAATTAACATATTTGTAGCACCAGCAAGAAGCACATATGAGATTGAAATCTATTACATACTGCCTTCTGTCATTTCAGTATGAAAGGCTTTTTACCACAACGATGTGTCATTCTCACTTTCAACATAAAATATGAGGATTATTCGCATGAGACTGTTCATATGTTCGGTCTCCTCAAGAAAGTGCCCAAGGGCCACAGATTCAGGTTGGATGAAGACTACAAGGCTATG
>NW_019720029.1:0-814 GCF_002891405.2 Cryptotermes secundus
TTCGTGGCTTTGTCCAGTCCGCTCAGAGGAGTCCTCCAGTGCTGGATTCAGATAAGCCAGAACTCTTACCTTCCTTCTTCCAGTTCACCAGTTCCAGTAACCTTATCATCTGACCCCACAACAATTTTTCTAACAAAGATCAGGTAAAGTTCCTGTGCTCAACGAACTAAGCACTACGCCATAAAGGGTATGGGGGAGTGGATGTAGAGATCCACCTTTTCTTGACCTCGTCACTAGCTGGAGGTGAGCGTTCAGCTTCATGCCCTGTCCGCTTTACCCCCGGGGATAGAGCTCCCGATACCCATTCGATAGGAGACAATTCTTGACCCTACCGAGACTCGAACTCCGGCCTCTCAGTTGTTCTGCCGTAGCCAATCGCTATACCGGCTATGCTATCCCGGCTCCTTTTGTAAATACAGCATTCTGTCAATGCGTGCTGCATGCTTAGCCAAGCTCAGACCGCTCGGTTTACACTTCCATACTAATGAGTTTCAAATGGTTTAACTTACCCTGATTTCTTTATATGCACATTTTAATTAATAAAAGATTTAGAATTACAATATACCAGATTTAACGAAATGTGCACAAGAACACTGAATAACAAGACAAGGAAAGATACACAAATAAATTTTATAAAACTATGGCGGCATGTATACTGACATATGGATCGGAAATATGGTCTGTGAAAAACAGGGAACAAAATATTGAAACTGCAGAAATGAAATTCTTGAGGAGTGTAGCAGGGATCGCGCAAGAAATGCTAGAATTTGGGAAGAACTTAACATTTTCAAACGTAAGTAATACAATTCTAAAA
>NW_019720030.1:0-294 GCF_002891405.2 Cryptotermes secundus
TATCATTCCCCACATCGAACTCTAAAGCAAATGACTTTATAGATTCTTTTTGTTTTTTAAAGAGTTAGGGCTGCCATGTAAGCTAGAAAGGGCGGAGGAGCGCTGTGTGATGGCGAGCCGTGTGTGATCTCGGAGGTCGCAGTGTTGGGGATCAAAGTACGCTCCTTTTCATGGAGATGTCGTTTCTTGGTCTTCGCAGTTTCCCCCATTCCTTGCATTTTGGGGGTGGATTTTATGATGCGTGCCAAAGTGCGTCTGGACTTCGTTGCTCGCCGATATAGTTTTCTTTTTCAT
>NW_019720031.1:0-1069 GCF_002891405.2 Cryptotermes secundus
AATTAATCTATCCCCTTTACCCCTCGAGTTGAATAATTTAATCTCAAATTCCAGGCTGGTGAACTTGCTCATGTTCCAGAGCGCTTTGATTCTCTGCAAATTATTGTTTTACGAATGTGATGCAATGCTTTCCGCCACATCAGATTGCGTCAGAAATGGAGGCGTAATACAAGAAATTCATGATTAATCAGATTCAAGGTAAAAATTTCGAATCTTGCAAATTATTTTCCAAATAAAATCATTTCAAATATGATTCTACTCATTTAGTTATCGAATCTCCTAAAAACAAGTTCCGTGGCTTGAGTCCGCAATCGAACTATACCCGACCGAGCGACCGCCGCTTGTCGGCGAAGTTAGTGCCAAGTTTAGAGGATAGATGGTGTTGCGTGGTCAGCGTAACGAATCCCCACGGCCGTTAACCTCGGTTTTCTTGACCGCAGCCGATATTTCCTTGAAATAGCTTCTCAATTATCCTCACGAGGCTGAGTGGACCCTGTTCCAGACCCACTACTTCTCAGAAAATNTGGTAGCGCCGGGAATCGAACCCGGGACCTCTGGATCTGTAGTCAGGAACTCTGACCACTAGACCTTAGAATATGGAATATACAAACCAACCCAGCGATACTTAAATCTAAATGCGGGAACTGTAACTGATTATTCCTTGCAGCAACAGCCACATCCAGGATTGTGGGAAGGACGGACACAAGGAGTTGCACAACTCCGCCCACGAGGCGCTACCGCAAGAGAACCCGAGATCTTCCCTTTGCAACTCAAGACTTTCGCTAAACTTACAAGCATCTTCTGCAGATACATGAATGGATTTCCGTGTCTGTTTAGGCCAAGGTGGAGTTAATTAGATTTTGATTATGATTAATCTTTCAGCATTGTTGAAGTTGCCCCCGTGTTTTCGGTCTGGACCGCAGATGGGTATGTGGGTAACGTTTATTTACGTATACTGCTTGGTCTTGCCGTGGCAAAATGGAAATATGTTACATCTTGTGAACTGTGGACCACGGCGGAAGGATACAAACCAAACATAAGAATCGTGTCCCTGGTTTGTTCTTTCCGA
>NW_019720032.1:0-806 GCF_002891405.2 Cryptotermes secundus
TACATTATGATAGGTGTGCGCAAATGACTACTGCGCATCGTTATGCTCACATTAGCACGGTTTGGCCGTCGGCAATATCTTACGATTGAATGTCTCTACTGGCGTATGAAATCATTAAATATTTACATCGGCCATTATATTTCCGAAATTTCTCACATGATAAACTCTTTCACATATTTTCTGTTAAACTCTCTACGTAATCTACGAAACCTGGAATAAATTACGATATTTATAATTGTCGTAAACGCATATTTTAAATATCGACAATTCGGAACGCTCTCAAGTGCATCATATCACAATTATCTTGATTCACTCTCACAATTTCAAACATTTCACGAAATATTCTCTTTTCGAATGTTACCATTATTAACTTTATTATGTTTCTCGACATATGTGAAGGATATACATATACATATACTTTAATTGAAAGGTATCCACCCCACTATACTAGTGCTCAAATATTAGATAGGGATATCACTGATTACGATGAACAAGAAACGAACATATCGCTATACATGTTTAAGACTAAACTATAAAATACAGTTACAAGAATGTCAGCTGTAACAACCAGTGCTTTCCTGTAAACAATGTGATTCTGTAAGCAGTTTAATAGATGGAAAGAAAATAATTCCCTGATGCTGTATACTACCTGCAAGCACAAATAATCCTGGAAGATTAGATGGCAAGAATGCAGTCCGTTCTCTATCACACCGAAATACACATCTAACTTAAAAATCACATGTCATTATTCTTCATTCTATAACACATACTCTAAACACCACTGTGCACATTTTACACTGTCATTT
>NW_019720033.1:0-318 GCF_002891405.2 Cryptotermes secundus
AGCGCAGTGGCTCCGTCATCAGCAGTGTCGGTGTCCATTGTTGTCGCCCTGAGAGGAGCAACGTAGTTACGGGTGGGCACCTCTTTGGTCTGGGTGTTGCCTATGGCAGCCGCTGCCTTCTTTGAAATCGGGGCGGACTCGGTTGTGCTCTGCCGTTTCCGCCTTCGGACCTCTTTGAAGTCTTCATCTTGGGAGGGCTTCGTCTGGGTTTTTGTTGTCTCCGATGTTCTGGCTTTCACTAGGGACTTGAGATCGTTCAGTGTAACTATGTAGGTTCCGTACAGAGCACTGAACAAAATCTTGCCCTTGAGAGCATTG
>NW_019720033.1:348-475 GCF_002891405.2 Cryptotermes secundus
ATTCCCGCCCACACTTTCCCCAATTGTGGCGGGTGTGAAGCTGGCCACATCCTCAATGTCACAAATGATTTTGAACAGCCTCCTGTAATTTTCATCTGCTGGATATTGCTTCACGTTTTCCTTATAC
>NW_019720034.1:0-870 GCF_002891405.2 Cryptotermes secundus
TAGCATCCAAAGTTAGCAAGCTAGCAACGCAAAGCTAGCAAGCTAAGCCAATTTGGCAAGCTAGCAACTCAAAGCTGTCAAGCAAGAAACGAATATCTGGCAATCGAGCAACGCAAAGATAGGAAGCTAGCAACGCAAAGCTAGCAAGCTGACAAAAAAGATAGCAAGCTTGCAACGCAAACTGGCAAGCTAGCAAAGCAGATCTGGCAATCAAGAAACGCAAAGAAAGCAAGCAAGCTAGAAACGCAAATCTAGCAAAATAGCAAAGCAAAACTATCGAGCTAAGAAAGCAAAGCTAGCAAGCAAGCAACGCAAAGCTATTAAGCTAGCAACGTAAAGCTAGCAAGCTAGCAAAGCAAAGATAGGAAGATATAAACGCAAAGCTAGAAAGCTACCAACGCAAACCTAGCAAGCTAGAAACGCAAAGCTGATAATCTAGCAACGCAAAAATGGCAAGCTAACAACGCAGGTCCAACAAGCAAGCAAATCAAAACTAGCAAGCTAGCAACGCAAAGCTAGCAAGATAACAATGCAAAGCTAGCATGCTAGCAACGTAAAACTAGTAAGAGAGCAAGCTAGCAACGCAAAGTTAGAAAGCTAGCAACGCAAAACTAGCAAGCTAACAACGCATAATTCACAATCAAGCTAGCTAGCAACGCAAAGCTATCAAGCTAGCAACGCAAACTTGAGAAGGTAGCAACGCAAAGCTAGCAAGCTAGAAACGCAAAGCTAGCAAGCAACAACGCAAACTAGCAAGCAAGCAGCCCAAAGCTAACAAACTGGAAAAGCAAAATTAGTAAGCTTAAAACGCAAAGCTAGCAAGCAAGAAAC
This sequence comes from Cryptotermes secundus, assembly GCF_002891405.2. Lineage (NCBI taxonomy): Eukaryota > Metazoa > Arthropoda > Insecta > Blattodea > Kalotermitidae > Cryptotermes > Cryptotermes secundus. The sequence continues at coordinate 832 of NW_019720034.1, forward strand.
GCTAAGCCAGCAAGATAGAAACGAAATCTAGCAAGTTAA
>NW_019720035.1:0-1313 GCF_002891405.2 Cryptotermes secundus
CTCTAATCGCTCCCGAGCATTGCACGCTTAGGAGTTCCAAGTCAAGTTGCCACTGGGAACCACGGCGCACTAACAGAAAGGATTTGTAATTAAATTTGTTTCGATGTCCTGAATTTTCAATAGACTTTAATATCACTGAACAATGATGCTATTAACCTTGTCTAAATAGCACACAAAGATGTATTATAAGCCGAAACACCGCTCTCTAAAAATCTTTTAAAAAAGTATCATTTCATGACGCTTTATCTTCAGTCTCCAGAAAATGCAGCATGACACTCAAAGGCCACAAAACCAATTTCACAAGATTGTTGTAACTTCTCATTATAGAAGCTCCATTTCTTGTCTGAATAAACCGTAGCGGGACTAGCAGCTGCACAGTTGGCCTAATTCTCTGGGGTTTTAATATTACAGCGTACTCGTCGGTAGTCTATGTGTGTCGTTTAAAACGTGTCAAACAAAACACATGTTCGTCTCACAAAGTCATCAAAACACAGCGTCGTGGTTTTGCAGCTTACAGGTTATGGCTTGGGCAGCTCTTGGCTTGTCGCCAGTTTCAAAGCCATCAAAGCCTTCTCTGCAACGGCACTCTGGACATGTTATCAGAGGATCTTATCATCCGTCTAGTGCAGAAGCTAAGAACGTGTTAAGCTTTATCTGTCCTGCACCTATGGAACTCTGACTTTCACAACCTGCTACAAAGACAAAAAAGAAAACTCCGTGGCTTTAGTCCACAAGCGAACTATACCGACCGAACGACCGCCGCTTGCCGGAGAAGTTAGTGCCAACTTTAGTGGATAGAATTTGTCGCGTGGTCAGCGCAACGAATCCCCAGGGCCGTTAATCTCGGTTTTCTAGACCACAGCCGCTACTTTTCCGTTCAAGTGGCTCCTCAATTATCCTCACGAGGCTTGGCGGACCCCGTTTCAGACCCACTACTTCTCAGAAAGCCTGGTAGCGCCGGGAATCGAACCCGGGACCTCTGGATCTGTAACCAGGAACTCTGACCACTAGATCACAGAGGCGGTAGCTGCAGAGACAAACATAGCTGTAATTCCCCCCTCACCCTCACACCCTTCACACATTTTCAGCCAGTTTTTCAGCCGTCTTGCTAATTTTGAAAATACAACAATGAAAGGAGAGATACACCTTTCTGTCTTTGCCTTACAACTATTAGAGGGATGCACAGACTACTGGAAGGATTTATGAAGTATGCTGTTGAGATTGGTACACGTACCAAGTGTCATAAAGATTGGTTCAGACATTCAAAAGTTGGTAGGACGGGATTCACAACAACACAGGCAGCATGGAGATCG
>NW_019720036.1:0-1293 GCF_002891405.2 Cryptotermes secundus
CTGCTGTTAATACAGGAATCTCTACAGATCTTCCTTCCTGGATCACAGTACAAGACAGACGCAGTAGATACCGTGTGTCTACCCAAATGCACGTTTTGTGTTCTCTGGTATTATTACCGTGTACCGTACTTAACAAATGAACGTGACAAAATCCTTGAGAGTACACTCGTTCTTCGGTCCGTACATTTTAATGTTTGAGGCCATTAATCCCGGTTTCAAATACATTGTTCAAGTTGAGTAACAATGCTACTGTGGTACCCACATAAAGCATCAGTCCATGTGAGCAACATGTGGTTCTTTATATCTTACTAACAATTAGAAAGTAATTTTATTGTGAAACCCCTCACCCGGTGGTCACTTCGCAATAATTCTGTCCAGTCAGCCGGGATAGCTCAGTCGGTAAAATGGTGAGCTACAGGCTGGACAGCAAGGGCAAGGGATTCTTCTGCTGTTCTCAGAGCCCACATGTGGTAAGCGCCCTACCTAGCCTCCTCTCAAATGCGTACCTGACCTCTTTCCCCCGGGGATAAAGCGGCCGGAGCATGGAGCTGACCGCTCACCTGAAGTTAAGAACACATGGAATTCCTGCACACCCCCATATCTCTTCATGGGATGGCAGTTACTTAACCCCGGCGACAAATTTACCGCTATTTTACCTTATCCGGGCTATATTTAAATGCATGTGTCTTCTCTAAGGAACAGTTGTGCTGATCGGGATACGAAAGTAGGTCGGCGAGATGGGGAAGAGGTACATTGAGATGAAGGAAAGGAGTAGGGGAAAGAGGAGGGAAAATGAGAAGAAATAAAGAAAGAAAATGGAAGAAGAAAGAAAAAAAGATGAAACTATAAGAAAACAAATTTATTCGTGAATATTATGTTCAAGGATGAAACGACGTGTAGTCGGGTAGGAGTTCTTTTCGGAAGAATATATTGCTACCATCTTCAGGGTAGATATACATATAAGGTAAGCAAGAAAGAAGTAAAAAGCACGGCAGAGCTCTGATTACCACTTGCTTCTTGTTGGTGTCCTGCTTCGATTAATATTCTATCCTGAAAATGAAGGCAGTAGGTCCTCTGAAAAAGACTTCTACCAGACTACACGGCGTTACATCTCACCGCTATGAGAACATCACATCCGCCAAGTTATTGCCATCTCCGCATCTGCGCTGTTCACAAAATCTCCTCCCCTCAAAACGTACCGTGTTCCTGACATGCATTGGTCGAGTTAATAACAAATTGTGCACAATATACATTTTAATTTTTGAACCCGGGATACCTCAGTACCTCAGCGGC
>NW_019720037.1:0-537 GCF_002891405.2 Cryptotermes secundus
CAAAGAGGGCCAGGTGAACGCCCTGCGTATGGGGGGCATCATTTACAAACAAATTAAAGAGATTGGGGGAAAGAACAGAACCTTGTGGCACCCCTGTTTGTATTTTTCTTGGCGTAGACCTTTCGCCTTCAACAGAGACCCTGAATTTACGTTTAGAGAGAAAGGACCCAATAAGCTTGGTCAAAGAGTTGGGGAATTCCAATTTTGATAATTTAAACAGCAAGCCTGAGTGCCACGTGGTATCAAAGGCTTTTTCGATGTCCAAGAACACTGCAGCCGTAGACATTTTATTTTTGAAATTAAGATTCACGTGGTCCGCCAGCCTCATACATTGCAATGTCGTGCTGTGACGTGCACGAAAACCAAACTGACTTGCGTTGAGCAGGTCTCATTCTTCAATATGTTTATGGAGGAGTTTCCAAATTTATATTTCGAATAGTTTTCCTGTCGTGGAAATGAGGCTGATCGGACGTAAATTTTCAGGAAATTTCTGGTCTTAACCCGGTTTAGGTAAAGTTATTATTTTTGCTTCCTTCC
>NW_019720038.1:0-352 GCF_002891405.2 Cryptotermes secundus
ATTAACATGTAACTTGTTGCATTGAAGCGGTACTTGCTATCTAAAAAATTAAATATCTCTGGAAATGGTACGATTTTCGGGTTATTGTTAAAATATGTAAACCTTGAAACGAAATTGAAAGGAGTGTTCAACGAACTTCCTTCTTCTCTCCAAGATGGAATTTATTCCGCGAAGGTATGATGATTTTTCCACAGATCTATCACAAACATAATACTATGGCGTATTGATTCTGTGCAGGAAATCTTAAGCCGCATAGCCCTAGAGGCAACCGCGCAACGTGAGATTTGCTAATTGTATCTTATCGTCTGTAGGCGATATCACTCTGAACTCGTGGATTGCTCATAACGGAGTG
>NW_019720039.1:0-422 GCF_002891405.2 Cryptotermes secundus
ATGTAGTGATACCACCAAAGACGAATAAAAACAAATGCTGACACAGTAGTGTCTATTTTGCTTCTTTTTGATTATTTATTGTGGGACTGCCCCAAATCATTTTTGTTACTGGTGAAATTGAGGCAAAATCAATAAATTGTAGTTTGTCCTGGTACCAGGGTCTGAAAAGGGGACCTTGCGAACACCGAAAAAATTACTAATCGCTTCACTACCATGTTCTGTGGCAGGCTGTCGAACTGGGTTTATGTAGCGAACAGGAAATGAGTCACAGAGACGTCGTGCAAATGTCTGTGAGGCTGCACGAAAGGGTGCGAATCTATTTAAGTTTTCTCTCCATGTCCTGTGCGGACACGTAACCCGCGCTGATACCTGGAAGCACCAAATGATTCTGGTCAAAATACACAGACAAGACTCGATGATGT
>NW_019720040.1:0-408 GCF_002891405.2 Cryptotermes secundus
TATATATGTAATAAATGCCTTGAAAAAGGTATTTTCCCATCCAGACTAAATTCCTCAAATGTGAAACCTATTTATAAATCAGGAGATCAACTAAATATAGCAAAGTTCAGACCAATATCTTTGTTAATATCCTTTTCTAAAGTTGTTGAGAAAGTTATCTACTTAAGAATTCACCAACATGTGGTTCAAAATTAAATATTAGCAAAGGAGCAATATGGTTTCAGAAGTGAATCTTCTACAGATAAAGCAGCTTATACATTAACACATGATATATTTACTGCTTTTAATAATAAACAGATTTTGGGAGGTATCTTCTGCGATTTAAAGAAGGCCTTTGATGTAGTAAATCATAAAATCCTGTTCAATAAACTTGAATACTATGGCATTATAGGGAAATTCAATGCCTTG
>NW_019720041.1:0-936 GCF_002891405.2 Cryptotermes secundus
GTTTGAGTATGCCAAGGACCCTGAGAGGTATACCAGCGGTAGCATTGCTACTGGCAGAGCCCTCCTTCCTGGACAGGTCAAAGGATAGGCATCAGACGGAGAGAACTACCAAAAACCAAAAACTGATGCCGGAAGCAGCGTCATCAGCAGCGACTTGAAGCACAGAGCAAATGATGCTCGAGATGGTTCAAGTTCGTATAGCAACAGGCGTGACCAGAGTGGTTTGAACAGCTGTTGTACTGCGATGTGGAAAGCAAATGGAAAAACTACCACACTATCACTTTTCCTGTATAGTTTCTTTCCAAAAACAGAGATACCATGTATGCGAGACATTTCCTATGGAGACAAATCGATCCAGAGGTAAACTACTCCCCCAATTGGATCTCTGGGGGGGGAAGTGTTTCTAGAGGAAATGTCATGCAGGCGTTATGACAAGAAGTGCCAAGATCAGAAGGAATATCACGGGTACAAGATTGGAACATGGAATGTAAGGACCTTGAATGAAGCATGCAAATTGGAGAATTTGAAAACGGAAATGCAGAAGATGAGGTGTATGTTTTAGGTGTCAGCAAAGTGCGCTGGAAAGGACAAGGTGAAATAAGAAGTGGTGATTATACAGTGTGGTGAGGAGTGTTGTTAAGAAGATTGTTTGTAATGACAGAATTATTGCTCTGAAGTTAAAGGCGGAACCGGTAGATATACTGATTATGCAAGTGTACATGCCAACATCAGAGTATGAAAACGATGAAGTGGAAAAAGTGTATGACACAATTGAAGATATTCTTCAGGAAGATGGAAGAGGTGACACAAACAGCATCATATTGGGAGACTGGAATAGCATTGTTGGAGATGAATCATATCAGAATATTGTTGCATCACACGGACTANCTTCAGGACTGAAGAAGAATGTCCTCCTTCCTCCTGAATGTGGTGTCG
>NW_019720042.1:0-458 GCF_002891405.2 Cryptotermes secundus
ACTACTCTTGTACTCAGAACTTTGGGTGTGCAAGAATATTCTTCATGCTAAAACCCATGCTGACATGGCACACTCTTGCATGTATAATATACATACTCTTCATTTGTGTCAAGAGCAACTTACATGACTCACAGAGCATAAACCACTAGTCAATTCACCCCTTATACAGGGTGTCCCAGGAGGAATGGACCAAACTTCGGGAGGGTGTTCCTTATGTTAAAGTATGCCGATATAACCCAAAACACCTATGTCCAAAGTTGAACGGTTACGGAGATAATGGCCCAAGAAAAGTGCGGTCTTCTGGCGGGACCATGCACTGTACCTGTCAGCTGAGAGGCCTTATCTATGTTTGTCCTTGAGTGCCGTGATTCACTCTAGCCGTACTTATNTACCAGAACGCGCAGTCAGCAATATTACGTCAGCGCTTGCCATTCATGTGTCATGTATAGCGCTTGGAA
>NW_019720043.1:0-539 GCF_002891405.2 Cryptotermes secundus
CAATATATCAATGTGTTATACACCATCGTCAGAATCCTATAGTAAGATCATAACTGTCAAACGGTAATAATTAATATTCAACACCAAGACTTACTGACTGACTGACCGACCATCAGTCGCAGTGTGACTTTGACTTTGACTTGATAATTTATTTACATCCATAAACTGTTACACAAGTATAACGGGCAGTCAAATGAAAACGGGTCACCACGCATAACTCACACAGCGTGCAAGTTGGTAACACTGCAATTTGCTTACCATACAAACATCTGGTGGGGACTCGGGAAAGCACAGTGACGTGCCCTTGCACACTAGTCGTTTATTGTGCTGGAAGTAAGGTTAGCGCTGCGTATGGTCGTCCAACATAAGTAATGGAGGCTGGTAAAGGAGAACAGTGAAGTGCAGTGCGCTTTTTGACTACTGAAGGAGTAGGAAGATGAGAAATTCGTCATCGCATGTATGTTGTTTACAGCGAACACAGCATGTCACGTTCCCATGTGCTGGCGTGGCATAAGAGATTCTGAGAGGGACATGTGTCA
>NW_019720044.1:0-531 GCF_002891405.2 Cryptotermes secundus
TTTCTGCCTTGTCCGTGCCGCGGCTATATAAGACGAGTCCACTTGAGGCTAAGAAGTGAGTTGAGCCAGACTCCCCCGTGTGGAGGCGGGGTGGAATACCTCCAGCGTGACCCTGCGAGTCGTAGGAGGCAACAGAAAGGGAAGTCTCAAATCTGAGACAGTAAAATATGGTCGTGAGTTCCACGGGACTCGGACCCGAGAAAGACTGCGCTGGCAAAGACCAGCAGCATATATATAGGCAGACCCGTTCTCTCGTCAGAGAGGGCGCCCCACAAAAACAAGATACTAACTGCAAAATAAGAATAAATATCTGGTCTTGGGACTCGACGCCAAGACTTACTGACTGACTGACTGACTTACTAACCGTCAGTCGTAATGTGACTTTGACTGGCTAAGAAGTGTCCAGTAGTTTCTAGATGAGTTCCGAAATTCCAGAAAGATTGAAGATAAAATAACCAGAATACTTCATAGTGATTTGAAGCACGTGTTTCGATGTTGAGATCCGTTGCCAGGAGACGACTACTGAAGAAA
>NW_019720045.1:0-634 GCF_002891405.2 Cryptotermes secundus
TTATATCAGACACAATTATTTCACATGAGAATTTGAAACGGAAAACCAAGATCTTAATTTCTGTCGGTATAGAACCAAAAGGAAGCAGACTTGTAATACATAATGCAATATTTGAATAAGCGAAAACTTTTTTAAGTGCCTGGGTTATAACATAAAGAAAAAACACAAAAAAACACTTTCATTTTACAAATATTCTGAATTTTAAATAACGCCGTGAAACTTCTCTGTGCCGATCATAGTGGCCGCGCGATCTAAGGCATGAACTGTCTTCGCTCGGTCGAGACCAATCCAACTTAAGGCATGGATGTCTACGTGCGTTTATTCTGTTAGTGGTGTTCTGTGTGCAGGTAGTGGCCTTGCGACGGGCTCATCTCTCGTTCAAGGAGTACTGCTGTCTCTGTGGAAAAGATTACGAAACTGAAGAAGAGGCCAGGGCCCAACAAAGGGCTCTAGAGCCATTGATGAATNGAGTCTTGAATGTTTTCAAAGGAAGTAATTTCCCCATATTAGCGGCCTCCGTAGTCTAGGGTTAGCGTTCCCACCTCCTGACTCAAGGTACGCGGGTTCAAACCCGGTGGAGGTTGTGAAATTTTAAGGGCAGAAAAATTCAGGGAACAAGTCCTCCGGGATGGAC
>NW_019720046.1:0-419 GCF_002891405.2 Cryptotermes secundus
TCTACTACCTCACACTATATTCTCTCAGAGTTAAGAGTTGCTTTATGACTGGTGGTTTGCCGCCAATCAGTTTCTCTTGACGACAAGCCCCTTGACACCCACAACCTGTAATTTTATTTTCCAATTGAACACTGGCAGTTATAGTCCTCATGTAACATCCTCTCTGAAGAGAGGATGGGTCTGTCATTTAAAATTGCTGCTGGTCTTGCCAACACAGCCATTCTCAGGTCTGAATTCGGCAGGACTCGATGACTAATTTTTACTGTCAAGTTCGAGACTCCGCCAACTTGGAGGGTCAGGTCCATGTATTTGTATCGGCCAGGAAAAGGGTGGCCTGGTTACAACCCGAGGCACTGGATTCCCTGTTTGTCATTTCCTATGACTTGCAGAGCTATGGTGGAGTTATTCCTCCCCATCTC
>NW_019720047.1:0-1008 GCF_002891405.2 Cryptotermes secundus
GATGAGGCAGTCCTTGGATCACAGCTCGATGTTAATAATACACTCATTATTCACAGCACTACACAGTTACAAATAGCAGTCACTTGTAAATTTAGTTGCACCTTTGCACACACTTCAAGATTCACAGCGTTACGTCACAGCACAGCAGACAGTCTCCCAGCCTGGTATCTTACTGAATACTCATGTCCACTCACTGATTACACGACTGATCATCTAATAATTGTCACCTGCGGATCAACCCCTTTAAATACTGAGAGATGACGTAACATCCAGAACTCTCTGTTTCCAGATCATTCTCGAAGCTTTCTCTCTTGTTCTTTTATTGAGAATATTCTGGAAGCTTCTTTTATCAGAACGGCAGTGGCATTCACTGCCTGAATGAGCTGCATCATAACCAGATATACCATACATTCAGCCATGTACATTCATGCATATAGGATATTGGTGGGAAAATCATAAGGAAAGAGCCAACTGGGAAGACCAAGGCATAGGTGGGTGGACAATATTAAAATGTATCCTAGTGAAATAGGATCGTATGGTATGGATTGGACTGATCTGGCTCAGGATAGGGACCAGTGGAGGACTCTTGTGAACACAGTAATGAACCTTCGGGTTCTACAAAAGGTTGGAAAATTCTTGACTGGCTGCACAATTGACAGCTTCTCAATAAGGGCTCAGCTCCATAAGAAAGTTCAATATCACTTCACCCATATCTTTTGGGTTGGAGTTGAGTGAATTTCTATTAAACTTGGTCCCCTATCCCCTTTCCACAAAAAAAAAAAAACAACGGAATAAGAGCCTCTGCAGCTCTGGAGTACAAGAGATTAGGTTGGAAATTATTTATCTGGAGAAAGTTTCTCACCAGTGCCTGGAAAATCGTAACCTTTCTTTCACATGAAACACCTCTCTAACCAAAGGCACTGAACATTGTGAACTGTAACATACATGGAATAGTTGTATTAAGAAAGCTGAAGGTGGGGAAACTTGAAAAAAAATTCTGTTTCCATC
>NW_019720048.1:0-454 GCF_002891405.2 Cryptotermes secundus
GATGATGTAGCCATGTTGTTTTCTGATATGGCTGAACTTCTGCAATTCAACAGTCTAGAATTCCCTGAGTCTGGGGTCTCAGAAGATGGGACTTTCAGCAGTTCTGCTCAAGATGATGTAGCCATGTTGTTATCTGATATGGCTGAAGTTCTGCAGTTCGACAATGTGGGTGGGTGACTGTGATTATGAGCCACCAACCAAGCGTTCTCGTACAGAAGAGAAACCAAAGGATATCACGTCATCACTGCTGTATGCAGGTATAAACTACATTGTACCACCAGCAGATGAAATCTGGCCACCTCCAGCACCCGAAGATGGTAATATGAGCAACATGCTTGAGGAGCTACTGGGAGAGATATCTTCATTTTCCCAATAACTTAATTTCTTATTAAAATTAGCAATTAGCAATTATATAGCAATAACTTTTTTTATGTTTTTGTTTAAATATATTATG
>NW_019720049.1:0-743 GCF_002891405.2 Cryptotermes secundus
TATAAGATGCCAATGTAGTTAGAATGTCAGAAAGGTATTTAGTCTTACTGAGTATAAACATTCTCATTCTGCAAATATATGCTCATTACTAAGTATTTCTTGTAATTACAAGCACTTCTTTCTCTGTTCATACCTCTCCATTCTGTTATACACGTGCAAACCAGGTGTTCCATATTCTGCGTATTTGTATTTGTGTTTTAGCAAGAACGGCCGCAAACACGCATGTTGATCCTAGGGACAAGAATTTCTTTGTTTCGGCTGTAATCATCGACCAAATTTTGTAAATTCTGTCTCAAGGAATAAAGAATTAATAACATGAAATGTCGTGGCGCTGTGACAAAAACTGTCACACTTGTCATTTCATAATTCTTACAGTTTTCCATTCCACATATTTGCGTTAATGTCAGTTAATCACGATAATGGATATGAGTAGGTATTGTTTCCATTTCCAGATTTTCGTCCAGTTTAACAGAAATCTATTAGGGAAAGAACTTAAATTCTGCTGCTCATGCGCCCTGCGTGCAGCCAACAAAAAAAGAGAGAGAGACAGAGAGAGCGAGAGAGAGAGAGGATCCGGTTAATTTGAACAGCCATTAGGTTAACGTAAACTATGTACAAGGATAAAAAAATCGAATATTCATCCACAATTCCTTAGTTTAATTGGAAAACCATGCCGTTTAATTGGGCCAGCACTGCGACATCAATGAGTCACTGATTCAGTCAGCATAAATGAACACGTAGAT
>NW_019720050.1:0-526 GCF_002891405.2 Cryptotermes secundus
GTCGTATGCTGGCAACGGATTTATAACAGTCTCACTGTCACTTCAGCCCAAATATGAAGTCTTCTTTGCATAGTCTAATTCCTTTTTTGCCATTTCTTCTTAATCACCTTGGACTGCCACCTGCAGAACTCGACCCAATTCTAATTGTAGCAGCGCGAAATCCTTGTTATATAAGAGTAGCTTCGAGGTGGACCGACAGAAAACACCTCTTCCTCTATTGTTGCGAAGGCGTGTTCATAGCGCCACTGCATAGCAACGGAAGTTATTTGATTGTTGCCTGCGTATTCGTTGCCCTGGGAATGTGTTTACTGAGTAGTTGCCTAGCAATGGGTATACACGTCACAGTATATATGCCTATGAGTGACATTATAAACTTTGTTTTTAATTCAGGGATTTATTTTTGCTGTGGGACTATGGTATACTAAAAACAATAAAAGAGCGATATATTTACAAAGTTAGAGCTCATATCGTTTCTGAACATTAACCAGTCACAGTTTTCTAAAACCTCTTTCATGTTAGCGTTATG
>NW_019720051.1:0-393 GCF_002891405.2 Cryptotermes secundus
GCTAGAAACGAAAATCTAGCAATCTAGCAAGCTAGCGAAAAAAACTATCAGACTAACAACGCAAAGCTGGCAAGTTAGCAACGCAAAGTTGGTAGGCTAGCAACACAAACCTAGGAGGCAAAAACGCAAAGCTAGAAAGGTAGCAACGCAAAGCTAGGAAGTTAGCAACGCATAAATTGCAAGCTAGCATGCTAGCAACGGAAAGTTAGCAAACTAGCAACGCCAAGGGGCAAGCTAGCAACGCAAACCTGGCAAGCTAACAACGCAAACTGCAAGCTAGAAACGTAAATTGGCTAGATAGAAACGCAAAGATGGCAAGCTAGCAAATCACAACTGGCAAGCTAGGAACGCAAAACAACCAAGCTAGGAACACAAATTATGCAAGCTAGCAAG
>NW_019720052.1:0-266 GCF_002891405.2 Cryptotermes secundus
CCAAGCAGACCACACTTTTTGCAACATTAATCATGCTATATTGGCGATTTTAGGCCTTCCTGGGTAGACCAGTGAATAAAACTCAGGACATTATACGTAGACAGTGGACTTGTTTAAAATAATAAGGAATGGTTTGGCAACTGGCTTTCATTTCAATGGACTACAAGATTACAACAATTATATATCAACGTTAGTTCCAAGAGTGATGGCAACTAACATATAATTTAAGTGGCCTCCGTAGTCTAGGGGTAACGTTCCCACCTCGT
>NW_019720053.1:0-438 GCF_002891405.2 Cryptotermes secundus
ATAGAAGCGATGTAAGATTACATTCTGATTGGTGAAACTATTGTAAGCGTTACTGCGGAAACTTTCTCCCACTTACCGACATTTAAACAGAACCGCCGTAGCGTCAAGTAAGTGGATATATCAATACTGTAATATATTTAGGGCTGATGAGTTGACCATATGTTCCTGAATTTACATTTTTCTCGCATGGTTATGTGAAGTGTATTTGGATATTCAGTTAATAGTAACAAGCCGGACTTAGCCTACAGAAAGTATTCCACTTGTGTATTTCGTATGATTCTCACAATAAACAGAGATTATTTCCCTAAACTTCTTTAATCGGTTGGTCTTTTTTAATAAGGACGCGGTGTGTTTTCTGTGAGGTACCAACTGGTTGTTTAAATAATTTAGTTTACCTTAAAGTTTCAAATCGAGATATAGTCAGCTGGGATGTACAAT
>NW_019720054.1:0-364 GCF_002891405.2 Cryptotermes secundus
TGCTAACTTTGCGCTGATAACTTCCTAGCTCTGCTTTGCTAGCTTCCTAGCTTTGCGTTTCTAGCTTGCTGGATGGCTAGATTTACGTTGTTAACTTGGTAGCTTTGGGTTGTAGCTTGCTAGCTTTCCGTGCTAGCTTGCTAGATATGCGTTCTGACTTGCTAGCTTTGCAATTCTAGATTGATATCTTTGCGTTGCTAGCTTGCCATCTTTGCGTAGCTAGGTTCCTATCCTGCTAGATATGCGTTGCTACTTTGCTAGCTTTTGTTGACACCTTGCTCGCTTTCTAGCTCTGCGTTGCTAGCTTGCTAGATTGCTAGATTTGCGTTCCTAGCTTGCTAGCTATGCGTTGCTAGCTTGCTAG
>NW_019720055.1:0-491 GCF_002891405.2 Cryptotermes secundus
ATGAATTAATATTTACGTGAAATCACAAGAGAACATTGGAGGTTGTAATGCAAGGGCCGGAATGGACCACCCCTTATGCATGCATTCAACAATTTTGATCACATCTACATGATAGCATGGCCATAGATGTGGAGTTAGGGGAACTGTGGTATGAAAGTACGTATATTACGTATCGAAAGTTAGAATTATGTAAGGAAAAGAATGGTGATGCTTGTATTCTCAGTAGAATAGTCGGTCTAAGAAAGTGTTTGTAAATAGCTTCGGTTTGTGTTTTTGTGGGAATTTTCCATCCCCTTATGCTGAAACTAAGGTGGTGCTCCCCCCCCCCAATCCAAATGCTAGTAATATATTTTAATGCCTTTAACTGCTCAGTGAACATGAAAATAAAAGTACCTCAGTATAGAATAGTTATCCGTCTTCTAGTGCATACATTCATCTATCCCCTCTCCTCCAGGTCATCCAGCATCATCTTACGTCTTTTTCTTCTGGTC
>NW_019720056.1:0-522 GCF_002891405.2 Cryptotermes secundus
CTTTCCTTCAGCCAGTTTCCAAGCAGCGATATAGAATGAATAACAGAACAGATTTGAAGCGTTGTTTGCAACAAAGTGCGTGAAATGTACACGTAATGGGGATGCCGTCCATTTGTGTGTTCTCCATAATCAATGAACTAATTTCGATGAAATTATGCTTAAGGTTTAACGCGAAAACTTGCCAAGCGGATTTGTTATTGGTACCTAGGAGGCATCACAATTATACTATTGTTTCTCTGTTTAGAAGGTGACTCAGTATAATGTGTAAGGGATATAATTATTATGTGAATCATCCCGTTCAACTCTGTATCTTGTATCTTCCCATCTGTCATCAAACAAGGCTACGTAGAAATAAATATACACGGAAATATAATTTGGTAAGATTTTGGTTGGGCGTGAAAGTTTAACTCTCGCATCAGGGAAGGATGTGTTCATGGAGTGTTCACATTGTGGCATGCCCACTGAAAGCCGGAATAGTTTAATCAGAAGAGACGTCCGTTACTAGGTTACAGCACAGTAAAC
>NW_019720057.1:0-992 GCF_002891405.2 Cryptotermes secundus
CGTATGTCGGCAGACAGTGAGCAGCATTCTGGGAGACCATCAATGCTGATGTTATTGAAAACGTGCGGACACTGATCATGGAGGACTGTCGTTTGGACATCCGTGAAGTTGCTGATGAGGTTCGGATCAGCAGAGGTTCCGCAAACACAATTTTAAATGAGGATTTTGGCATGCGAAGAGTGGTGGCAGAATTTGTGCCCAAGCTGCTTTCGCTGGAGCAGCAACAACTCTGCCTTGAGGTCACGCAGGACATGCTGGAGTACTCGAATATCCAACTTTCGTCTTCCATGATGACGTCCAGAAAGCCGGGGTCTTCCTCAACGCGTTGCAGAAGGTCTTCGCAAGCAGCCACTCGTCTCTGCTTTTGGTCATCCGTCAAGACCTTCAGGACGAGTTTCGTGCAAACCTTTCGCATCGCCAAATCTTCAGTGATAATGGTGTGCACCATCATCTTATCAATGGCAACACGATCTGCAATCATGCGCACACTTAACTGACGGTCTGAACTGAGTACGTCATGCACACGTTGCACGTTGTCGTCGGTTTTTGACATCGATGGCCGTCCACCGCGGGGCTCATCCTCCACACTCTGTCGGCCACTTTTGAAGAGCTTGTGCCACTTAAAAACTGCAGTTTGTGACATGCTTTCATCCTTGAACACTTGGCGAATCATGCCCAACATCTCCGTACCCGATTTCCCCAGTCCAACACAAAACTTGATGGCGTACCTCTGTTCAATCGTTCGCTGCATTCTGCGCTTGCACCGACTCACTCGACAGGGGTCCACTGAAAACACGGCCTGGCCTCTACGAACGTGCTCAGGCGAATGGCACTTGGCGCGTGTTAAAGGTTAGACCCCCCACTATCACGCCTGCGTGGGGCGAGCATGCTGCGGTGTACAGTCACGTAAGGGAAAGATTTTTCACGATACTTTTTATACGGACCTTGTATATCCAAGTTTTGTTTTGGTAGAGCGAATCCTTTTCCTCTTT
>NW_019720058.1:0-208 GCF_002891405.2 Cryptotermes secundus
AGATTGCTAGATAAGCGTTGCTAGCTTGCCAGCTTAGCGTTGATATCTTGCCAACATTGCGTTGCTAGCTTGCCACCTTTGCATTCCTAGCTGTCTTGATTTGCTGGACTAGCTTGCTAGCTTTGCTTTGCTAGATTGGTAGCCTTGCGTTTCTAGCTTGCAAGTTTGCGATGCCAACTTGATAGGTTCGCGTTGCTACATTGCTAGC
>NW_019720059.1:0-358 GCF_002891405.2 Cryptotermes secundus
ATAAGAACGCAAAGCTAGCTAGCTAGTAAAGCAAAGCTAGCAAGCTAAAGACGCAAAGCAAACAAGCAAAGTAAAGCTAGCATGCTAGCAACGCAAAGCTAGCAAGCTAAGAAAGCAAAGCTCGCAAGCTAGCAACGCAAAGCTAGCAAGCTTGCAACGGGAAGCTAGCAAGATAGCAACGCAAAGCTAGCCTGCTAGCCACGTAAATCTAGCATGTTAGCAACTAAAAATTACCAAGCTAGCAACGCTAAGCTAGCAAGTTAGCAACTTAAAGCTAGCAAGTTAGCTACGAAAAGCTGGAAAGCTAGCAACAAAAATGTGGCCAGCTAACAACGCAATGCTGGCAAGGTAGTAACGC
>NW_019720060.1:0-438 GCF_002891405.2 Cryptotermes secundus
TCCGACGCCATGCCACTGTTGCACGGCGGGACACCTTCCTGCTGTTTTTTCTCCTGCCGTTCCTCTTTCGCACGGCGGCTCGTCCCTCTGCGGTCTACGGCCAACTTCTTTTGGGGTCCACATTTATCCCGTGTCGAATTCTTCATATTCCGCTTCTTTCGGTCCCTACTCTTTTTCTTCTTCGGTTCTCCGACCGGCATTACTTCGGCGTCTTCTACGGGTACTTCTCGTAGTTATGGCGCCTCAGGTTTCATGTTCACTGAGACCGGCTCTTTTTCTTCTGGACGTGCCTCCATTTCTCGGCAGGCCATCGTCACTCCGACCAGCATTACTAAGGGGACCTCTTCTTGTTGTGCCGCTGCAGGTATTGCGTCCACTGTGGCCGGCTTTTCCTCTACTAGACGTACCTCCATCTCTTGGTAGGCTATCGTCTTTACT
>NW_019720061.1:0-542 GCF_002891405.2 Cryptotermes secundus
TACTAACAGTGCTGCCAAGTGAATGTAAGTGACATTGTGAACACAGTATCTATCTATCTATCTACCAACGGCTCTGCAGCTCGTTGTTGGGCCTTTGCCGCTTTTGCAGTTTCTTGATCTTTTACACAGTCGGCAAGACTCCTTGGACGGGGGATCAGCTTGTCGGAAAACTGCTACCTGCACACATGACAACATAAACACCGAATAAATGCCCACGGACTTCCATGCTTTCAGTGAGATTTGAACCCACGATCCCAATGTTTGAGCTGGCGAAGACAGTTGATGCATTAGACCGCTCGGCCAATGTGGTCGGCTGAAAAGAAAATTCGTGTAATAATGTTGTCACGTGTTAGCGACTAGACACGGGGTTTGGGTTGATAAATGGATTTACTGAACGCTTATGGCTCGCAACTGCAAATGATTACAAAGTCTCACTAGTTTACACACTTCATAATTCATTGTAACTATATCAGATATGAAATCTTCTGTTTTTTCACTAGTCGTTGCTAGGTAGCGGCTGCTAACCATGAAACTCAAGACTG
>NW_019720062.1:0-471 GCF_002891405.2 Cryptotermes secundus
TCTTTTCACAAAAGTTCGCGGTCAATCTCTGAGTAGTTTACGTAGGACTTTTTATGGATGAAGCTGCACTTGGGCAAATTTCTCTCAGAACAAACTTAACTTAGGGGCCGTCAACACAACAATTTTTATAAACCGATAAATTAGCGTTATACTTTCATCCTACATGTTTCGATCTATGAAGTTTATCATCAGGTGGTTTTTATAAAAATAGATCCATTTTTTACATATTTCAGCAATATTATGATCTAAATTTTGAATTTAAGTTTAAGTTTTATGTGTGATATATCCAGAATAATGTATGTTGAAAGTTAAGAATCTAAGTTAAAATCTAACGGTTAAATAAAATTATATGAGAAATGGTTTACACAGAGTCTTAGGTAGGAAGTAATTTTAAAATAGAATAAATTGAAAATTTTAAAGAGACTAAAATCATCGAAAATCTCCGTTTATGTCCCCTTGAACAATGTGACA
>NW_019720063.1:0-591 GCF_002891405.2 Cryptotermes secundus
GTGCATGAGGTTATAACTGAGGCACCCTGTTCCTGGTGGATATAAATACGGGGACATGGACCTCCAGGTTGGTGAAGTCTCGAATCAGAGACAGTAAAACATGGTCATGAGTCTCAAGGGACTCAGACCCGTCCTCTCGTCAGAGAGGATGTCCCACATNTCAACAGACCCGCAACCGTCTGACAGTACTAAGGCTCTAGTCATGAGCCCCAGATGGGGATTCACAAGAAGAGAGACTGGGCGACTGGCCGTCAGTCGTAACATAACTTTGACTTTGACTCTGACTTGTGAGTTACTTCGGCAGTTGGAAACCAATTAGTTAGCTCTGGAGCTGCAGCTGAATGGTACCAGGCAGCAAGGACATGTGCCACTGGTCATGGAAACCGAGGACGCAACACAGTTGGCAGCCGCTACCAGGCAGCACAGTGAAGACCGTGACGGGAAACACCAGTCTGTGTGTGTGATAGTATTGCGTAAAGCTGTGTATGAAGGTGTCCAATAAATCCGATTACCAATCAAAACCTCGTGTGTAGTCACTGCATCACATGATAATATATTACATGCACTTTGTCACTCATGTAAGAAACAAAG
>NW_019720064.1:0-907 GCF_002891405.2 Cryptotermes secundus
ACCAATGGCCTCCGTCTAGCACCGAAGTTAAGAACGTGTGAAACTAACTCTGTGCCTCTCTGCGTCTTAATGGCGCAGTGCTTAATTAAGCAAAGGGACACATTTAGATTAGAAGCTACGGTGTTAACATTTAGCGTGATGTTTCCAGCAGCCGGTTGACTGCGCCCACGGGAAAGGTTAACTGTCTTGCTACCTGCTGTGTTCTTCCATCTAGTGGGCCATTAGCGAACTTCTCCGACCTCACAACTGATCTCTCTGACTGAAACGAGGAAATACGATAGTAGGCCAGCCCAGAATTTCTTTTACACTTAAAATGTCACTGACAAAGATAGATGATTACAAACATTAGCATTGTCAGCCGCATTCATATCTGAAAGGTGGACATCTAAGGTTAGTAGTTCACGTTACGAGTATGTTAATGACATTTTAATAACGCTGTAACGGTTACAGTTCTCCATATGACACAGACTATTAGCTAAGATATGGAGTATGGGTGGAAACACAGAGCAGTGATTATCATTGCTTATTCTTGTTCGGGCTCGAAGTGTTCCAGTGTTCTGAAACCTTATCTTCACTGAGACATACAAATTATTTTTTGTAATTATAAAAGCTATTAATTTCTATGTAAGATTTGAGGTTTTCACGGCGGTGACCATGAAGAATGCCGTCTTCTGGGATGTGGCATAGTATAAACCGACGTTTCGGAGGAATATATCGCCTCCATATTCAGAGTACAAGAAAGAAGACAGTCTGCAACCACCTGCTCACGCTGGTTCCTCGCGCGCGGATTTTTTCTTTATTTTTTCTTATACCCTGAAGACGGAGACTATACGTTCCTCCGAAACGTCGGTTTATACCATGCCTACACGGAGCCACATCCAATAAGACGGCATTTTCTATCAATTTC
>NW_019720065.1:0-602 GCF_002891405.2 Cryptotermes secundus
ATTGACCGAGGTAATTATGTGGAATTAGTTCACTTGTTGAAGAAAAATGATCATAAACTCAATGTTCACCTAGAGAACACTACAGTGTTTGCAGGTTTATCGAAGAGAACATAAAACGACCTTATTGACTCAACAAGTGACGTAAATTTTGGTGAGTTGATTGCTATCAGTTTGTTTATTAGATACCACTGCTTCCCTTACCAAAAATAGTACCGCATGCCACTGGTTGAGAGTTAGTTGCAATGATAAGTAGTAACAGCCAGCCAATGAGTAGAGAGTGATGACTACCAGCAATTCCATGACTTACAGTAATGATTCAGTTGCAAGACAATCACTAGCCAGTAAGAACATAAGTACTGAAGTTGAGGAATTTACAGAGATATTGGGGTTTTGGACTTTATCCATCTTCCTGGTTTTTAAGATAAATAAGAAAAACATTGCATTTCGGAAAATGGATCTGTTGCCCTCCTCAGTGAAGGAAAACACCTATTCTGTTTGGTCCCTTACAAAAGAGCTGGCCTCAATCACTGGACAATCGATGTCACAAAACACAAAGGTTATAAATATCTGAGACCAGGCTAAGTCCATGAGAGCTAATAAGA
>NW_019720066.1:0-1576 GCF_002891405.2 Cryptotermes secundus
ACTCGTAAAACATATTTACGTGTCAGATGTTACGTGTTGCCTACATGCATTTACGTGATATTGTTATATTATGGGATAAGGTATGTCCTTGTAAAAAAGTAAAAGTAAATCCATCCCTGTAACATGCCGTGAAGGCCCATAGGGTTGTGAGACGTTGAGGGTCCCACATTATCTAAACAGTCGGCTCAAAGATGGCGGTAAGGTTGTCAGCCTTACGCGCCGGCCGCGCTTTACTCCCCAGAAAAATTATTTAATTAGTTCCTGGTACTCATTTCTGTTAGAGGCTGAGTCGATCCCAGGCCATAGTGCAGCTGGAAGTACTAGGTGAATTGAAAAAATCCAATGGCCTCATCGGGAATTGGACCCGCTACCTTGCTGCTTGTAGCATAGGGCCTCAACTAATTAAGCACTACTCTATGAAGGCATATGGGAAGTGGATGTATAGATCCATATTTTATTGACCTCGGAACTAGAAGAAGGTGAGTGGTCAGGTTCATACACCGACCTCTATACCCCCGGAAAAGAGCAACCGGTACCCACTGGATAGAAGGTTGGGTGGACCCCAGAACCGGTCTGAACGACGTGGAGCACAGAAAAATCTTGACCCTACCGGGATTCGAACTCCGACCCCTTTCTCGTCGAGCCGGTAGCCAGTCACTATACCGACTGAGCTATCCTGGCTCCCCTCCATAACCAATTTTAATGAAACCTCAATGTTTGATTCCTTTATAATGTTTAATATTACGTTGGATGTCTTCCTACAT
The DNA here is from genome assembly GCF_002891405.2 of Cryptotermes secundus. Classification (NCBI taxonomy): domain Eukaryota; kingdom Metazoa; phylum Arthropoda; class Insecta; order Blattodea; family Kalotermitidae; genus Cryptotermes; species Cryptotermes secundus. The sequence continues at coordinate 765 of NW_019720066.1, forward strand.
GATATTGGTATAATTTATTCATTATTATTTGACATTGGAAGTCTGTTCGCACAAAATGTATTGTTGCCCAAAATAAATTGAGCACATATTTTTCAAATTTCATAAAGCTAAAATCGAATGTTACCAATTTTAACAAAATCTGCTTATTATACAGAAAACTAGTTACGTTAAATGAAACGTAGATTCCAGTATGGTATGCAGTTTTTATATGATACATGTCCTGGTGTAATATAAAGCCTATATAAAGTACTCCGTGGTCTCTAGTCTTCAAGGGAATTATACCGACCGAGCGACCACCGCTTGTCGGCGAAGTTAGTGCCAACTCTTGCGGATAGAGAGAGTCACATCGTCAGCGCAACGGATCCCCACAGCCGTTAATCTCGGTTTTCTAGACCGGAGCCGCTGTTTCCTTGAAATATCTCCTCAGTTATCCTCACGAGCCTGTGCGAACCCCGTTCCAGACCCACTACTTCTCAGAAAATCTGGTAGCTCCGGGAATCGAACTCAGACCTGTGGATCTGTATAAAGTAAGGATCCATATTCCAGCACTCGTTTTTGCTGGCCGTAGCAGTGACCTCGTGGGGGAGATGGCAGACTTTTTTTTACAATATCTCCAGTCACAAATAAACGATGATTACTTCCTTTTCCGGTAGCAACAGAATTACCGGATTCAGCTTATATTTTGTCTTTGTTGAAGTTTGCTGACGGTTCTGAGATAAGTGACGGTTTAATGATTATTTTATACCAAATTGAATTCCCGTTTTCCTTGCCGTATGCCACAGAAAATGGCTTCGTAATCTTTGACTTGAGCC
>NW_019720067.1:0-1108 GCF_002891405.2 Cryptotermes secundus
CCGATAATTGGTACACCAGTCCTGCACTGGCGCTGTTATTTCACAAACTGATGACCAGTTACTATAATATACTGCATGGCAACTGATAGGTAGGTATGCTACTTCCTGTCACCACAGCTTTCACCAGGTGAAGTGCAGGTAATGAATGACCAGTGATTCACATGTGGCCATGAAGTGGTGTGACAGATAGGATGAAAGAATGCTTTCCACCCTTCATTCAGATGAAAATATGAACATTGGAAAGTGTGACTGGAAAACAAAATAATCGATATGAAGCCAAAACTTTTTATGGATTACAGCTGTAAAATGGGTGCAGTAGACCTGACTGCTATGCTGCTGAGCTATGTTCAGCACATTCATATATCTGTGAAATTGTACAAAAAATTGGCACTTCATGTTCCTGGTGTACCATTCCCCATGCACATGCAATTATCTTTTATCTAATCTAATCTATTTATTGTTGCATCATGTATCTCTCATGGACCGCGCAGAAAACACCGCTTCTCAGTTATTCCATTGTTGCGTGTCAGAAATCCGTTGCAGCCATTATCTAGCAACGGCTATTGCTTAGAGGGTCATTACTTAGCAATGATCTACATGCTACATTGCTCCCTCCTTAAGGCTATTTGTTTTGAGTAGCCTCCAGGCATATTAAAACAAATGTGGTGAGGGGACTTGTGAACATAGTATGGCACATCTTTAGGTCATGAACAGAGGAGACGACCTACAGATATTGAGGGTACCTCCAATTATACTGAACAGCAATCATGGACAACTGCAAAGGGTAGCCCTCCAGCTTGGGGGCTAGGCATGGTGTCAAGAACTCTTCACCGCAGAAAAAAAAAAGGTTTGCTAAGAAATGTTACAAAGGGCTTCAAACTTGAACGGGTTCTTTGGAAGACACAATCAAATGGACCATGCTTTGATAGATGAGAGATGGCATTCAAGTGTACATGATGTTTGATCATTCAGGGAGCAGACTGCAATACTTACCACTATCTTGTGGTGGCAACATTAGGGAGGGACTGGCAGTGAGTAAGCAAACAATGCACAGATTTCATATAGATAAGTTCAATCACAAGAAATTAAACAACGTAGAGGGTAATGA
>NW_019720068.1:0-806 GCF_002891405.2 Cryptotermes secundus
CCTTGACTTGAACATTCTAATTATACTTGGAGAAGCGTACAAGTTTGAAGCTCCTCATTATGCAGTTTTGTATATACACATGTACATGAAACACATTCGCTTTAGCCGCTTCAGCATCGCTGGGTAACACCTCTTAAGATCACTCCCACCGCCTGTACGCATGCGTGAAAGAACTCCAGAACCGCCGAAAAAAATGATATCGGGGACTTAAAGTAAATTATCTCGTCTTATACCGGTTTTTGTCAAAATCGGGCAGCAGTTACTGCCACTATTCGCGAAAGCATACGCGTGTGTATGTGCTCATCTCGAGCATAACTGAGCATGTTTGGTGTAGTGGCAACGCTCTAGACTTGCATTCTGGAGGTACCTGGTTCGAATCTCGGCTTTGGCACCGCGTATCCTGACTGAGATTTGTGTTGGTTTTTCTCAGTCTGTTCGGGTAAATGACGGGATAGTACTTTAAATTAGGACGCCACCTTTTCCTTTGAAGTCCTTTAAAATTTATCATTCATTGGAAGTTCGTGTCCCGGTACGGGCAAGATTTTTCTCCTCTCTACGTCCTGCAGATCGGCTTTGGGGCCAACCGAACCTCATATCCAATGGGTACCGGAAGGTCTTTCCCTGGGGGTAAAGTGGCAGAGGCGTGAAGCTGACCAATCACCTCCAACTAGTGCGGAGGTCAAGAGTACTAGGATCTATACATTCATTCCCCCATACGTCATCCAAGCACAGGGACAACTTTACTTTTTTGTTAACATTTCAATCCATGCTGCATAATCTAGACACTGAAATCACAACGCACGACA
>NW_019720069.1:0-1147 GCF_002891405.2 Cryptotermes secundus
TGCAAGGGCCAAGAAGGCCTACCCCTCATACATTCATTCATTCAATGATCCAGTCCCTGTCAGTATTTCATATATATAGCGTATACTCATTCATTCCAGATTACCGGAAAAGCATGGGGGAATGACCAACAAACTAAATGGAAATAACTGCAATGCAGGCTTGTAAATTCATTCCTACATGTATCATTCTTATGAACTAACTGTATGTAGCCCAATTTCCAGCCCTGCATATTTATCACACAAAAGACAATGTCAATAAACCACAGAATATTAATTCCTTCAACAAGACTACAAGTATTGTACCTAAAAAAGGTAAGCTAAAGTTGTCCCTGTGCTCTACTAATTAAGCACTACACCATGAAGGCGTATGGGGAAGTGGGTATATAGTTCCACATTTTGTTGGCCTCAGCACTAGCTGGAGGGGAGTGGTCAGCTTAATGTCCCTGCTGCTTTATCCCTGGGGAAAGAGACCCCGGTACCCATCCTATAGGAGGCTGGATGGGCCCCAGAGTTTGTCTGGATGATGTGGAGAAAAGAAAATTCTTGACTCTACTGGGACTCGAACTCTGACCCTTGGTTGTCCAGCCTATAGCCATTCGCTATACTGACTATGCAATTCTGGCTCACACTTAAAGCATCTCAAAGTAATCAAAGTAACCCTAGAACAACTTAACAAAAATATATGCTGAAATACAATTTTATAATGCTGAGAACCGATATTAAGCATAGACTGTAGTTTCTAAGTGAAGCAATAAAACCCATGTTAGTACACAATCTTTATGTCTGGCTGCCAAAATAACATGAATCCAAAATGTACATCGAGGTTCACAGCACCACCATTACAATAAGTATTATTTTTTTGGACATTATCCATCATCTTGTCTATTTTCTATAAACCGTCCTGTTTCTTTTTAAAAACACAGCGTTTCAGAGACAATTCTGTCCCTGTCCTCAGGTAAAATCTACTCCGTTGGATCCAGTAGATAGAGCTAGCCCCTAGGTCCGCAGATAGGAGCTACCTGTATCTACTGGGCCCAACTGAGTAGGTTTTATGTGAGGACAGGGACAGAATCATCTCCGAAACGCTGTGTTTTTAAAAAGGAAACAGGACGGTTTATAGAAAATAGACAAGACGATAGATAATGTC
>NW_019720070.1:0-668 GCF_002891405.2 Cryptotermes secundus
TAGCCTTCAATTACATGGAGTTTGACAGCATGGCCAGATTCACCTTGGAAGTTGCCTTCCAATGGAGGAGGGTGAAAATTCGTTAGAACATGCACGTCACGCTTGTCTTTCCAATGAACAACACTTAGATATCCCTTGACTCTTGTAACAATATCCTCTTTTTTCAATATCATTGACTTGGGCCGAATTTCTTGTGGCATTGCACGCCTATCATTGCGAACGGTGCCACATGAATTTATTTTCCTGTCTAAAAGATTGTCAAATAAGGCAGGAGAACTGAAATAACTGTCCATGTAAATTTTGTGTCCCAAGCCTTCTACTCTTCGAATTAGCTGGAGAACAATGCCATGTGTCGATGTAATTTCTTCTGTCGCAAGTTGCCTTTGTTTGTCCAAATAAACTATCATGTCATAACTACACCCAAAAGAATCGCAAAGCTTGTAAATTTTTACACCACATCTTTTGCCTTTCTTTGGAATATACTGACGAAAAATCACTCTTCCTTTGAACAACACTATGACTTGATTAACAGTAAGACGTTCTGCTGGATTTGAAAGTTGACACAATTTGTTGTTGAGAAAAATTTTTCTAATTTTCCAGAGCCAATCATACTCTGGGTCATTTCGATTGGGAGGAGCTTCATTATTTTCAAAATGTAGGAATCTCAA
>NW_019720071.1:0-927 GCF_002891405.2 Cryptotermes secundus
TACCAATCTCCTTCTTTCGTATCTTAACTCCAAACCGCCGTACAAGTGATAAAAACATTCCTTGCATTTCATGATTCCCGAAAATTAATTACCTTCTTCAGAAATCCTGCATCTGGTATATAACTTAAGCTAGAAGAATCCAATCTAACACCCATACCATATTTCTTTAATATTCATTTTAATATTATCATCGCATCTACGTCTATATCTCCCGGGTGATCTTTCATTGGGGTTTAAAAATAAAATTCTGTATGCATTTCACATTTCTCCCAGTTGTTGAAGAATTTCTATGTCAAGGCTTTGAGAACTCTAGGGCTGATATATGACAGGAGTCATCCAGTTTGAAGATAATTGGCAACTCAGTTTCGCGTTTCATGTCATTAATTTTTGGATTCACTCACATTTGCAGCATCCAAGGAAGTGTGTCCAGTAATTGATTTCTTGGAGAGAAAGGAAGGTCGAACGATAAATCACGCATTAATTTGGTGATAACAGAGCTCCCGCTAAACTGAAGGGCGCGTGAGAGAGAGGGAAAAAAGTTATGAGCCGAAAAACACAGATATATTCTTGGTGTTATCAGTCCTGCCAACATTATACCGCACCCGACCATCTAAGATATTGATTTACCTCATTATTGTCTGATCCGAATTTGTGCTGAAATCAATTTCACTATCGTTTCGGAAACATGAAGACAGCAATGCTGTTGCCAACTACTGATGCCTCTCAATCTCTTCCTGTTAATAAGCGTTTTCAAACAAAGCACAAGTAGAGAAAACACGCACATATAAAGTATGTTCATGTTCATCTGTTCTGTCCGTTTGCATGTTTCAACTCTACTGTTACTGGGTACATTACTATAAAATGTTATATGTATGTTCGGTCATTGAAGGGCACGCCAAATTCGTAAGTTTAAATTTATTACTTTAG
>NW_019720072.1:0-479 GCF_002891405.2 Cryptotermes secundus
TTTGCAAATACATAATTATATTATGTTATTATAATTACATTATATTATAATATATATAATTATTATTATAATTACAATTATAAAAAGTGTATGTGTCCAGATTTGGAATCACCGTGTCCGTATTCATTTAAAAAGTTCGTTTTGTTCCTACGTTTTCATAACCTCTTTACTAATGCCATCTGCTTCAACCACACCTGTTGCAAATTACGGAAATCTATGAAGGTTCATATCTGATATTTCCAAGTCATTATAACATTAAGAAGAGAACGCTAAAAGAACCGCAGTCCGAACAAGACCTTATGGCAACTAATCCCACACAGAAACTTTGCCCTGGAAAGGATCGTAAGAATACAGGTTCGGAAATGCACGACGACATTCTGCTATATGTTTCGACTGAATCACGAATAAACAACGACTTATTTGAATCCACATCATTTCTCATAACTGGGGTAAAGAGTGAAAAGAGTTATTTTATTATT
>NW_019720073.1:0-1261 GCF_002891405.2 Cryptotermes secundus
CTAATGGAATTGCAGCTTTGTTTTCAGATATCTGTGATGTAAGGATATTTACAGTCCAGAGTTCATCTTCGAACTATATTAATTAAAAAGGTACAGGTAAAGGTGTAAGGCCGTCCTCTCTCTCTCCTCCCGTCTTTTCTTTGCGGATCTGAGTAGTACTGATTGCCCCATTGTAGTTATACTCTTTCCACACTCCGCCGTTCTGCGGGCCACCTTCTGTTTTCCGCACTTGGTAACTGGGCACTGGGCTAATAGTGCCCTGTTAGCCTTTAGATTTCACTTTTTTATATATATATATTTTTGTGGCATGAGAAACCCTCCCAGGGTCTTTACGGGCCTCGCTTAGATTGGAGCATAACACTTAATCCACAACCACAGTACTTGTATACACAAGGTTATTTATTCCTTTGATCATCAGAATGCAGTATTTAGCTCACTATCTCTCACAAAATCCCGGAGAGCGTAATCGGGTTGCGCTTGCACTCTGTATATGGATATAACTAGCTTCACCAATTTATAAGTTTGAATGCAGAAGAACCAACTGACTCAGGGTATATTACTCTTTTTGCGGCCTACACAGCGTCACACACGTCTGACAGTGGCATCTACCAGAAAACTTCTTCCTAACAAACCACAATTGGTCACTCTAAATCCTTACGTTGATTTCAAATCAATAACACTGTTGGCCGCCAAAACGTCAGGGAAAAAAAAAGGCACGAACGCCACCATTGGTTTAATCCCTCAACACTGTCACAAGACATCTCCTGTCTCTGTCAACCCCGGAATTTACAAACATCTTAAACCACGCAGTCGAAGACAGCCTTCTGAATGCAACTCAGACTTATGTACCACGCTTTACAAATCCAATATAATTAATACTTTAAAACAATAAACAAAATGGCCACAGTTGTCCCTTTGTCTGTTTAACACACCATGAAGATGGAGGAGAGTTTGGAAGTATAGCTGTACCATTCTTGACCTTAGCACTAAATGGAAGTGAGCAGTCAGCTAAATGCCCAGGCTGCTTTACCCACCTNGAAGAACCTTTGGTGCCCATAGTTCACATGTTCTGGAGAGGAGAGAAATTTTGTGCCTGTACAGTAACTGAAACCTCAGCCATGCAGCCTTTGCTATACCAAATGGGAAAATGCCCTCAGTTACCAGCCTTACCCGTCTGGTTATGAACAGACAGAATCATTGTGTAATTGTTCAAGTAATATTAAAGTGAATAGTAATTCCATCAAGAGAACCACTTCAGTAT
>NW_019720074.1:0-398 GCF_002891405.2 Cryptotermes secundus
CTTTGACTTTGACTTGAATCAAGGAGTATTTGGGGAGTATTTGAGTGTGTTTGAGTGGCTAAGTGACAGTGTGAGAGTTCTCGGTGAAAAATAACTACTGAAATTTCGTCGAGTGAAGACTTGGCATGTAATTTGAAGTCTTTAATTATGTTTAATGCTTGAAGTGATTTGAAGCGCTACATCCGAAATAAGACACGTATCTCCCTTCACGTGACAATATGTATTGGCAGTTCTATACTAATCCTCTTAGTCAGTCAGCCTCACGGGACAGCAAGAGCAGTTTCATGCAACGGGACAGGAAACAGGTGGCCGCACATTATAATGGAGGTTAAATAACTTCATGTGGAACCTTCGTATATTCTGTAAATCATGAAGGATAAGAAAATCTAATTATTAAT
>NW_019720075.1:0-187 GCF_002891405.2 Cryptotermes secundus
ACTGAGGATTTTCTGAGTTAGATTCTTAATAGATTGTGTTTTACCCACAGATTGTACCTTAAAATATGCTACAATCACTTCATTTAATACGTAGTCTCAGTTCATTGTTCAAAAATTCATGACACTCAATGTAACATAATTATGAGTTTGACAAAGCGAGGAATGAACACTGTACCATGAAATGATA
>NW_019720075.1:254-522 GCF_002891405.2 Cryptotermes secundus
TGTTTTTATAAGGCAGTAAGCACTGATATGCATACTGACAAACTGTTGTGTACCAGCAAACTTGTCAAAATTCATGCATATTCCTGTGTTGTATATTTCAACCTTGAGGCCAAAATTAAGTATGAGTGCACCAGAAAATAGGCTTAAAAACATGCAACAAATTAACATAAAATGAAGAGCTTGTTTCTATTTAACTACCTGTCTGTACACTCCATCTCACAAACTGCTGCATGTAGATGGAGTTTGATATGAATCACTTATATTAAAC
>NW_019720076.1:0-551 GCF_002891405.2 Cryptotermes secundus
AGAAAATGTGGTGGTCTCTATGTCTCACAACCGTATGGGCCTCCACGGCGTTACAGGGATAACCTTACCCTTTTTTAACCTCAGATTTATCACTGCCATTACGAAGGAACGAGTATTGCATGAGTTGGCACCTTGCATTAACATAAACTTATAAGTTATGTTAGGTCACGAAAGAGCAAGCAGAATTTTATTTCTATATATCGTGTTTAATCTGTGAGTTCTGAGCTTTCTGATGAGGTGACTACGTGAAATAGTAAAGTTGTCTCTGTCCTTAATTAAGCACTACGATATGAAGGCGTATGGGGGAGTGGACGTACAGATCCACGTTTTCTTGACTTCGGCACTAGCTGAAGGTGTCAGCTTCACGCCCAGCCAATTTATAACCATGGAAAGAGCCACCGAATACCCACTGGATAGAAGGCTGAGGGGAGGAGAGAGCCGGTCTGGACGACGTGGATATAATTCTTGACCCTACCAGGACTCAAACTCCGACTACTCTGTTGTCCAGCCCGTAGCCAGTCGTTATACCAACTGCGTTATCCCGGCTCTTA
>NW_019720077.1:0-527 GCF_002891405.2 Cryptotermes secundus
TGTTCTCTGTTGAATTCTCGATCTGTATTCTGCATCCCAGCCTGAACTAGCCTCATACGGACCGAATATAGAACACCAAGTAGAACAGCTCATTTTCCTGTTATTCGCTATTGCCATAAACATGTGTTTTGTACTGAGTTGGTTTCTAGGGATCTACTTCCATAGACACGCTTGTTAATTCGTTGCTGCGGGGACAAGTGCTTACCCAGTCGCTGTCCAGCAACAGATGTTTCTGTTGTGCTTCTCTGATTGCGCAATTCCGACTTTCAGGCGTCATGTCACACTGAATATTTTGAGCTATTCACCGTCATTAAATGAAGCATAAATGAATTTCTCTATACACTAAAATCGTAACGTGCTTTTGATCATGTTTCAGCACAAGATGAATGTAGTACTAATTCTGCTTTTATGTGAACCTGCCAGCAAGCGTCTCTGTTATCAGCTCTCGTTATTATCATAAGAAATGCTAATTTTGAAGGGCCTGTTGAAGCACTTATTTAGAATGTTTTCAATATTAGTTTTTCTGA
>NW_019720078.1:0-349 GCF_002891405.2 Cryptotermes secundus
CAGACTGAAAGCAGTCAAACTGCATTCAGACCTTCCTGAACATTAGTGTAGCCGAGCTGATCAAGACATTCTCTGGACTTTATGGAACTCAAATATCCATTTACTTTTCATAAGACCCCTTCCTGACTTAAATGAATCACACCTACACCCTCACAACGAGATCGACTACTGTCACGTGACTAGTGACTATAGACGGGGTCAGTAGATTGGTGAATATATTTATTGACTACTTACCTATCGTAACTACAGATAATTATATCACTATTACAAATCACTCAACACTAGGGCTTGTCAGTCTGTTTCCACTAGTCATTACTTGGTAACGGCTCTCCGCAGTGGCTGTTCCTCT
>NW_019720079.1:0-347 GCF_002891405.2 Cryptotermes secundus
GGAGTAGAAATTATTCCGAAATTTGGCAACGTTTAACATTCCTAATTTCGCAAATAGCGAAAATAACGTTACCGCTCGGAACAAAGGCTTTGCGGGGGAGAGTTATAACCTTGTCGCCTTTACTTAACTTGCCTGGTTAGTTCTGGGTGAAACATGGGTCGAGTAAGAGCAGGTTATACGTCTAAATTTAAACTTCAAGTGGTGCGTTACGCACAAGAACACGGAAATCGAGCAGCAGGGAGAAAATTCGACGTTGACGAAAAAATATGCGAAGATGGATACTAACGAAAGATGCCTTTGAGAAAAAGTCACAAAATCGACAATCTTTCCGCGGAAAGAAAGCTAAA
>NW_019720080.1:0-593 GCF_002891405.2 Cryptotermes secundus
TTTGAAGTGTGTAACTCAGTGAGATTATCGTAGCTGTTTGTTCTGCAAGTATTCAGTAAATCAGATTACCGATCCAAACACCGCCTGCAGTCACTCCATCTCCGTAGCTTTTAGTTCACAAGCGAACTATACCGACCCAGCGACTGCCACTTGTCGGCGAAGTTAGTGTCAACTTTTGCGGATAGAGGATGTGGCGTGATCAGCGCAAAGGATTAACCTCGGTTTTCTAGACCGGAGCCGCTACTTTTCCCTTCAGGTAGCTCCTCAATTATCCTCACGAGGCTGAGAGGACCCCGTTCCAGATCCAATACTTCTCAAAAAATCTGGTAGCGCTGGGAATCGAACCCGGAACCTCTGGAACTCTGACCGCTAGACCACAGAAGCCGTCGCAGTCACTTCATCACGTGTCACTTTTTTGTTTAACGACGCTGGACCATATAGCGCCGACTGGACGGACATCAGACGAATGATGATTCGGGAAGAATTGTGAAAGAATTGATCGAGGGGTAAACGAATTAATGTGCAGGCATTCACCTGGAGAAACTGAGGATAACCACGAAACACCTCCAGCAGTATAGTCTGAGTCCTGGCTA
>NW_019720081.1:0-933 GCF_002891405.2 Cryptotermes secundus
GTAACTCTTCAGAAAACTGCACTACTTCCTCCTCCTTTCACATTTCTAGTTTCATGTGTGTCATGTAGCTCCTGCTTGTCACTCTCCTGCCATGGTCTTCCTTGCTCCTGCAGGACATCTTTCCTTTCTTTATGTAATGTGCCCTTAAATAGTTTTGAAGACATACAGATACAGTTAATGTCTTGAATTATATTGTCAGACAGAGGAACCTGATGATTGGCTTCGGTTCGGTAATCCATGGGAAAAGGCCCGCCCAGAATATATGTTACCAGTCAACTTCTATGGTCACGTTGAGAACACACCTCAGGGGAAGAAGTGGGTCAACACGCAGGTATGTTAAATTTTACCAGCACTAGGTTGTGGGTTTGATTCTTGATGAGATCATTGGATTTTTTTCAGTTGAAAGAAAGATGACATGTCATCAAAATCTGGGCCCTGGTCATAAGATTATCTTAAATCATTTATTGATTAGATGTTTTACCATTTAGCTTTAACAAGGCATCACCTCCTCCCCCCTCACAGTTTTCAAAGTAAATCAGAATTGAAAAATTAAACATACGTGATATTAATAGCAGCACTTAAAGCTATTTAAGAAAAATAATTTGTCCCAAATATTCAAGGAATTTCAGCAAGAGTATTAAATATGGACTGACTGCTTCTCTTGAAAGAAATACTGGTTGTACCTTTCCTCCTGTCATGAGCTGACAACAGTGCTTAAATGTAGTGCCCTTGTTACGTCTGTAGGTTGTGTTTGCGATGCCATATGACAGTCCAGTCCCAGGGTATGGTAACAATGTGGTGAACACACTGCGACTCTGGTCGGCCAAGTCTCCCGTGGAATTCAACCTGAAATTCTGTAAGTCAATACAAGAAGTTGTCTTACTGCTCTCCCTACCAAAATCTTTATATGCATTTGATTATCATATTAATTGA
>NW_019720082.1:0-448 GCF_002891405.2 Cryptotermes secundus
AAAATCTCCATAAGCCTTGTTCTGTATTATGTACCGAGTTTCAAACCCATAAAAAGCACACATCAAACACAACAGAAGAGGACGCGGGATAACCAAGTCGGTATTGCGACGCGCTATGGGCTTGAAAGCCGGAGTTCCATTCCCGCCAGCACATGCGATTTCTCTCTGCACTACAGCATTCAGACCGTCTCTGGGGGCCACCCAGTATCCTATCGAATGGGTACCTGTGGACTCTTTCCCCGAGAGTAAAGCGACCGGGGTGTGAACCTCACCACTCATTTTCATCTAGTGCTGAGGTCAGGAATGGTGGAGCTATAGCTCCACTTCCCTATATATCTTCATGGAGTGGTGTTTAACCAATTAAGTGGAAGGAAACCTTTGCTTTTAACATCTCCCTACCTACCTATCTATGGCTCTACACTCGTTTGTTGGACCTTGGCAGCTTTTT
>NW_019720083.1:0-456 GCF_002891405.2 Cryptotermes secundus
TTTGCGTTTCTAGCTTGCTAGCTTTGCGTTGCAAACTTACTATTTTCCGTTGCTAACTTGCTAGATAATCGTTGCTAACTTGCAAGCTTTGCGTTGTTAACTTGCCAGCTTTGCGTTGTTAGCTTGACAGTTTGGTTTCTAGCTTTCCAGCTTTGCGTTGCTAGCTTGAGAGATTTGCGTGACTAGCTTGCTAGCTTTGCTTTGCTACTTTGCTAGCTCTCCGTTGCTACCTGGCTATCTTTTCGTTTCTTGCTTGTTAGCTTGGATTTGCTTTCTTGCTAGCGTTGCGTTGCCAGATTGATAGGTTTGCTTTTGCTACCTTGATAGCTTGGCGTTGCTAGCTTGCTAGCTAGGCTTTTCTATCTAGATATATTTGCATTGCTAGCTTGCTAGCTTTACTTTGCTATATTACCAAATTTGCGTTGCTAGCTTGCCACCTTTTCGTTGCTAGCTTGC
>NW_019720084.1:0-443 GCF_002891405.2 Cryptotermes secundus
ACACACGCCCTCACACTCACACAATTCACAGTTACAATTACTGCCTTCAGCAGTATCACAATTACTTCTCCTGTAGTCATTCACTCCGGCGAATGCTGGACTGCAATTGACTGGTTAGTCTCTCTCTACTAACTCATTACTCGCTCAAAGTCAAAGTCAAAGTCACATTGCGACTGACGGTCAGTCAGTCTGTCTGTCTTGGTGTCGAGCCCCGACTGGGGCTCATGACCAGATTTTTTTTATATGGTGTTGGAGAAGGATGGAGAAGATCAGTTGGACCGATTATGTGAGAAATGAAGAAGTGTTGTTTAGAGTCAGTGAGCAGAGGAATATCCTACACGAAATAAGAATATGGAAGGCTAATTAGATTGGTCATGTTNTTTTACGCAGAGACTGCTTTCTAAAATAAGTTATCGAAGGAAAGATAGAGGTGCGGATAGAAG